>NC_141551.1:5247500-5287500 GCF_021556685.1 Rattus norvegicus | reverse complement strand
AGCAGCACACAGTGCCAACCTCTGGGTTCCAAAGAGCTTCTAAAGGGTTCCAAAAAGCTTCTAAAACCTCATGAAGGAATTAGGAAGCCTTTTATTTTAAAAAAGTTTATTAAAGTTTGTAAATTTGGTCATTTTGCTTACTCACAGACTCTAACTGTTCTTGTTCACCTGCCTCCGGAATGAATTCACAGTGAAAGTTTTGTTGATGGTGAATGCCTATGTTTCCCCAGCTTCTAAAAAGGATCTCTTTTGCATGGAGGGTAGGCCATTGAGCGAAGCTGTACTTTCGGTGAAATCTTGGCTAACACCTAGACAGGGGACTTATGTAGTTCTTAGGGTAGTAAGGGAGAAATGGCCAGTAAGCAGATGTTTTTATTCTTTTGTTTTATTGATGTTGCAAAAAAAAAAAACAAAATAAAACCAAACCAAAACCAAACCAAAACCAAAACAAACAAACAAACAAACAAACAAAAAAAACCCCAAACGGATCCAATATCTTCTTCACTAAGACACAGCCTCTGGGTTTCAGTTGCCAAGTGCTAAAAAAAAAAAAAAAACCCTACATTAAATCAAAGATTCAGCGTGTGTGTGTGTGTGTGTGTGTGTGTGTGTGTGTGTCTGTGTCTGTGTGTGTGTGTGTGTGTCTGTGTAACACAGCAGTGTTCTCCGTCAGCTGCTTGGACGCCTCCCAGAAGAGGCGCTGGCCTCAGGTGGGCTGGCTTTTGGGGTGAGAAGCTCAAGACAGGAATGAAAATAGCACAGTCTTAGCTGCTGATCAGGCCCGTTTTTCTTCAGGGTGTGCATTTGCTTGGAAAAAGGACACATTTGTATGGGCTGTGTCAAGTGAGGGACTGGGGCATGGCTAGGGTTTGGGAGAGCTAGGATGGCATTCCGGATGCTTCATGTTAAGTAACTGTTCCTTTCTTCCTGATCCTGGGTCCCCTGTCTTCCTGGAAGGATGTCTTTATTTTTTCAAAGAGTGTTTTAAGAGTGTTCTGAGTCCATTATGTTGTTCAGAAGGTCACACTTGGATCCTTGAGAAGCCAACAAGGATTTTATTTTTAATGACAGATCAGCTGGTATTTGTAACAGTAAGCAATGGGCAGTCGTTTGCTGTAAGCAGGGCTGAGGAGATGGTGCAGTAGCGAATCGAATGCCCTCACATAGGAAGAGCTGATTGGTAATTTTACCACTAAGAAAGCTGGGTTCTGATTTTACCCTCAGAAATGTAGATTTTGTGATAACCAACCTGAAAAAGATATGTATTAGAGACCATGGAAAAGCTGTAAGTCCTTCTAAAAACCCAAAAGTTCTGCATTCAGTTTCTAAATTTGTCTATTATTTCTTTAACAAGTAGAGTTTTAAGAGATTGTTCTGATATGGCTGTCTCTTTTGATATCATTTCAAACTTGTACCCCAGGAGAGTCATTTGCATTAGGCTGGTAAAACAAAACAAAACAAAACATTAAAACAGTGGTTAGTTTGGATTCTTATTTCGAACTAGATGCTTAAAATGTGCTTTCCCAGGGAATTTCTCTTACCAGATGCATTTATTTTAGGGAATTCTTATAATTGTGGGACTTTGGGTGATAATCAGGCCTACTTAAAAATTATGCATTTTTTTAATGTCAAATTCGGGGGTGGGGGAGGGCGATTGTCTGGTTAGCCCACCTCCTCAATCTGCTTCACAATTTCTAGCCTCAGGAAGGCAAACCTGGCTGGCGTCACCTACTCCATTTTATCTACATTAAGACTGTTTAACATCCCAGATACTCATTTCTATATACAGAATCCATCACTGAAACACGAAACTTCGTTATGCTTCCACATACTCAAAGCTTGTCTGCCATATATGAACCCCACGGACCTCACTCTCTGCTAACACTGCATATCTTTAGAGTGACCCTTCCGACTAATGACAAAGGGGAGTAAAGCCAGTATTTAAAGGAATGAATGGCCAGACAATTAAACGAGTCCCTCCCTTCTGTATTATTTAGAAATTTGTCTTCCTCCCTGAGAATAGACAGTGGTAAGATTACCTGACTACAAATAGTTTACTGTCAGCTTATTTTTAGACCCAGCAAATCAGTTGTATCAAATTGGTCAATTGTGACCTATTTCTATTTTTCTTGCTGGTTCTTTATTCTATTCCTTGCAGCGCTTGTTTGATGGAACTTTCTCAGCCATTTTACCTGATAACATTTTTTTTTTTGAAGTTGACACCAAAATGCACAGCTAGAAGGAAAAAGTGGTCTACTGCATAAAGGTGTGAGATACTCAGTGAGAGCCAAGTTATAAAGCTGGGAAGGAGAGGGGAGCACTTAGTCATTTAAATGGCCAAGTTAAACAGGAGACAAAGCCAGGCTATCTGGACCCTCAGGTGTTCATAAACTCATACCAGGGGCCCCCAGAGAGGGATGGTGGGAGCCAGGGAGAACGAGAACCCCCAGTGTCTTGTTTAACTTGCTGTGCCTGATGCTGACCCTTGGTAACTTGGCACGTTCTGAACTTCTAACACTTTAGATGCACCTTCTAACCGTTTAGCTTCTTTTGTACTTATAAATGGATTTTTTAAAAGGAGGAATCATTTCTTTAGAAATATAATGAAATGGCAGAATCTCAGCTCACAATGTAAAGAAGAAATAGAAATGAGAAAGGTTGAATGGAAAGACAATGGATTTTAAGTCCCGAGCCTTGGGAAAGACAGAAAAAAACTTACGAATTTTGCTGTTTTCTCTAGTGGAAAACATCAATGTTTAATTTTTAAACATTTTAGATATTAAAGAGTCACTACAGGGAGTTTTGTTTGTCCCCAAATTTAATAGAAGTATTAAAACCGCCAATGTTTCATGTGTTTGCCCTTTCAAAGTTTTATATATATATATACATATATATGTATATATACACACATATGTGTATATATACTAATTATGCATATATATATGAATTAGTAGAAAGGTGAGGTATAAGATATAACAATAACAAAAAATGTTCCATGTTTCCAGGATGTTCTTGCTTTCTTAGGAAAAACATCTTTTTTTTTCCAGTAGTGATTCAGTTTAATTTTAGAAATGATGCTATAGAAAAGAAACAAAGACTTACCGTGAATTTTGTATGAGAAGCCAATTGTCTAAAAGGAAATAGAATATTTTGCTTTTAGTTATCAAAAAGCAGGATAGCTTTTTTCTGAAAACTGTTTTTCTGATATTTTAACTATGACTCTTGTATACAACTAGATCTTAACTTATGGTAAGTTTTAGGAAAAATTAAGGCACCCATATGTGTGTATTTATGGGTACACATTAGATAGCAAAATCAATATTCCTTTTTTTGTAAGGAATTTTGTGATTTGATTTGTAAAGGCAAAGTACTAATTGCATGGCATGCAGAAATTTATGCTTTGACAATTTTAGATTTGGGTTAAAAAGAGAGAGGGGGCAAGGGCTGCAAACAGCTGAGGCTCCGCCTGCCACTCAGACCCCCTATGACAATTGTCCTTCTATTTATCTGTCAGTCAGTGACTCTTTCTCCCTCCACCACCTCTAAATTATACTGACTAGATGTTGAAGTCATTAAATTGATTATAGTCCAATCAGCAGACAATCCGAAATAAACAAAAACAGCAATTACAGTTGGCAGGGATCCCGAGAGTCAAAGTTCCAGAGCTGCTGGTCCGGCGAGCCTCTTCCAGAGCTCGGCCTGCCCCTTTCCAAAAGCTCTGGCAGTATCTCCTCAAAGGGACTGCAGCAGACTCCTGATGGTCTACTCGGCCTTCTAAACAAAAACATCTGTCTGATGAGGAGCGTGAACACACCATCGGCCTTTATTCACCCAGACAGAAAGGGTGAAGAAAATAGGGTACTGAACATAAAAGCAAACATGTAAAATGGAATTACAAAGGGAGTTGAGATTAGCTGCTCTTCATGAAGCAAGCTGTTAATAATTTTCCTCTTTTTTTGTTGTTGTTGCCAGGAGATTCCCAGATCCTTAAAACCCATTGTAGTTCTTATTGACGCCAGGGATGCCTGACATCGGTGACAGAAGTTTCCAACTTTGTTTTTCCTTCTAACTTACTTGGAGCAGGGCAAGAGCTGTAGGTTCACTTTGTAAAGATGTCTGTAACACCCTTTCCCCTTTCCTTTGAAAGGAAGTTTGTTGCTGAGGCTTGGCTACTCTGATAAAGTCTGGAGAAACATTGGTTGCCACAAACTGAAACATGTCCTCACTCCTGTCTGAGTGCTTATTTTGAAGTAAGAGCTTGCCACCAGGAGAACGGTTTGGGGAGGCTATCCAGATCAATATGAGAGTTTCTGGAAGGATCTGTTTTCCTCTTACTGTGCTTTATTAATTCATCGGACTGGTTCCCATGGCTGATTTAGTGCCATTCATTTTCTTACCAGTGAATTCCTATCTTTTTAGGTCCATGCCTAAATGAATTTGGTGTTAAGTTTGGTAGTTATTTTTAAAAGAGAAGTCAAGAACACTTGTGCCATTTGTACGATGTTTTACCAGCCCCCTGGCTTGTTAAAAATGCAAATGCTCTCATGAAGTAGTCTGCTAAAGAATGCTTCTGAATTGTGAGGTTTTGATACAAAGGCAGATGTTCAAAATCAACCTTCTTGCTGAGCTGGGTGTTTTCTCCAAGATACTTACTTTTTCTCTCCAGTGATGCCTGGTGTGCGGTCAATGGTTAAAGTTAGTTCTTAGGGCGTGTGTGTGTGTGTGTGTGTGTGTGTGTGTGTGTGTGTGTGTGTGTGTGTGTGCGTGTGTGCGTGTGCATGGATATATGTGGCTATTCTCATTTCAATTAAACGTGAAGTATGTTGCTGTGGTTTTGTGTGGGGATTCCATGGTGTCCTGGTCAGGATCGTGTCTACCTTGCCTGTTCTAATTGTCAATTTTAAATTTGTGTTGTCACAATGCCATCATAAAGCAATTAAAACTTTAAGTTAACATTAGTAAATTTAAAGAGCTCCGTGATAACATTAATCAAACAGGGTAAGGAGAGCTTTTACAGGGCTTAGATAATTATGCAACTCTTGGCATAAAAGCCTGACACGAGATAAATGTTTGAAAACTAAGCAGAATCATGGTTGTAAAAAAAAAAAAAAAAAAACACTTTAATTCCAGGCAGTGCAAGCCTTTTCATGCATCACACGGCACCTTCAGTAATTACACCAGTTTAGTAATTATTAGAGATGAAAGAAATGGAGTAAGATGCGAATTCTTTAAAACTTCAGTAGCTTCAGTCTTTGCAGGGATAATGATCAAGCAGTAGTCCTCCAGCCACCTGGGGACCCTGTGGCAGCTACAGGCACCAGGCTGGTCTTGGGGGTATCATTAAGATAGCAGCACACGCCACAGTTAGCATTTCTCCTCTGGATGTCTGTTAGGAAAGGTTTATAATTTGGGAATTAACAACACAAAAAGTCAGAATCAAATATGCCTGCCAAGTAGCTCCGTTTTCTAGGAAGATTTTTTTTTAAAAGATGAATGTATACATTCGCAAATTATTTTCATATTCCACGTACTTTAACAAGATAGTAAGCGCCTTGCAAATTCCTGAGAAGAAAAATACGTAGTCCTTATTTGATCAAGGTTATACATGTGGCTATGGGTTGGATTTACATCCAGTTTTCAAATGAAGATAATTTGGTTTAGAATGCATTTACTATTTATATGTGAACTTAAGGTGTTCCAAACTAAATACCGACAAGGGATCCACCCTTCCATGGTAAGAACAGGTTTGTTTGTTTTAAATTACATTGTGGCATTGTTTATGATTTTTTTCAAGTACGAAAACAAATGGTTTTAGACCTTCAGTTAGCACAATATACTGCAGAACATACAAACATACAGTCTGCACTCTCACCAGCAGCCTTTGGTGTCTGTATGCCACACATTTCCCATATGTTAATCACTTCTTAAAGGACAAATTAAACGTCCTCCAATTAAACTTGGTATCATTTTAAGGATTATAAAAGCACTTATCTTTTGGGTTCGCATCCCTGTTTTCATAACATCTTTATTATTGCCGTTTGGACTTGTTATTGGTCTACTAAGTATATATCAATATGGACATTTATTTACCTGATAGGGACAAAGTTCTCCTCCATTACTGACAGTCTTATATGTTAATACAGAAGTTGTTGTGGAAACCCATCCTGAGCTGAAGACTCCATGGATGAACCAGAAATTAATCTATCATAGAGTGTTCAGTGCCCAACATTAAAAAGAAAAAAGGTTACAGTGACCTAAACTTCATTATCTATAAACATTTCAAGGCCTTTCTTACATAGTTAGTATTCTCGTCCTTCACAACAGAACCCACTAGGTCCAGCGAAAGTGCGTGAATAAGACTAAATATTATTTCAGCATCGCTAACGATTTAGCTTATTGTAGCTTTAACAGGCTTTCAGCAACACAGTCAGTACTGTACTCTTTTGCTTCTTTTTATGCCTTAAAAAAAGGAAAGGGCATTAAACAGTCAAAAATGCCACTCCACCAAGGACTAATGAAGTCCAAACATGACCATTGGCCAGAAGGCTGGTGCCATCTTGGGATAGTTGACCTTGGTGGGGAGTCTGCATTTCCTGTTTGTACGGGTGTTTCCAGCTAGAATCCGAGGCTACAGTTTGTGGGCATAAGGTAAGGAGCAAGAAGGGCTGAGGGCCCAAGGGAAGGTATATCAGTTCCTGGAGAGAGCCCAGGACAAAGCAGACTGTCATGGGCATCATGTTGCCACTTGCGTAGTAGTTTACCACGGAGGAGTGGTAAGCTCTGATGGGCTGTGTGTTTTAGGGGGAGGCCACTTATGGTCTCTCTTAGGATTTGGATTTCAGACTCGAGACTGGAGAGGGCTTATTCCCATCATACTGCCCATCCTGGTCTCCTAAGTTATGCCTAGCCTTTGGTGCCAGGTACCACCATCAGTTCTGAGGATCCGTGTGTCACCAAGACAAGCATAATCTTGTTCTTGTGGGCCCTCTGGTCATGGAAACTGAATGAGACTTTAGACACCCTTTTCATGGATCTTTAAGTGTTAGAAGGAGATTCTGTAAGCGAGAAGGCCTTACAGTGGTGTGCTCACATTTTTCTGCCTGGTGTGTCAGTGGAAGCAGTTGATGAAATGACATTCACGGTGTTTTACGTCATGTGTTTGGTGAACTTTCCTTCATAAGAATGACACATTTTGTTTTTCCATACACTCAAACGGTAAATATGGACCCTTAGGCCAAAGACATTAGATAGGTAGAGCTTTCCCACCTCCTTTTGGCTTGATTAATGATGTCTTTCTTTTCCTCCTCCTAAAAGTTCCAGAGTGCAGTTTTGGAAACTAACTGTGCAATAGTGAAACTAATTATGTTTTGAAAAAAAATTTGAAGAATTTCTAATGTTAATTCATATATTGATTGGAGGATCTTAGAGAAAGTGTGAGTTGCAGGCATTAAAACCTAGTCGTACTGAAGGGTAGGCATCTCTGCTATCCAGAATTGAAACAAAGCCAGCCATAAGGAATTTGCTATATTGCATACTCAGCACAGAATCCTGGGAGAAACTCAGCAAGTTGGTACCAAAAATTATCCTTGCACAAGTTTGATGAGTTCCCCAGAGATACAGGTGAATGATCTGAAATGAGAGTTTACCAAACCATGGTGTGTAAGTGTACGGCAATTCAAAGGTGTTCACACTGGGCGTTCTGCTGGCCTTAGGCAGGGATGTGAGTGGCAGACTAGGCGGTGTTGGAGGACAGTGACTGACCAAGGAGCAAGGCGATGAGCATGACATCAGTTTGGCCCTTTCGGCACCAGAGATCATTTCCGTTAGCATGGTAGCAGTATGGCAGATTCTAATCTTCAGAATAAAGTCATCATAAGATGATAACTCCACTTTACAGCTCCTGTGACTGTTTTTTTCACAATCACTGATCTTCATATTAAGTAGCCGGTGCTGGGCTCTGGATGGCCGCCCAGGGAGAGCACTTGATGTCCACACCAAACTTCCACTGAGCTCAGATCACTTCCTCCCTTAGCACTCAGGTGCAGATTCAGAGGACCTCCCCAGCTCCTTCTGGCTCTAACAATTTAGAATTCTCACACTAAGAAATCATGGTTCTTACAAGTGGGTCAGTGAGCCTTGTCAACAAAGCGAACACCCTTTTCTGTGGTGGGCTTGTTAGCGGTGTTAACTGTGAAGGGAAACCGGACTAGCTACAACGTCTTCACCGAGGCTGGACAGCCTGGATTTTTGGTGAATGCCCACCTTGGGGCTGATGGAAGGAGGGAAACAAGTAGATACAATGAATCATTCTCAAGGTCTTTATCAGGAATCCCCTTGGAGCCTGCACATCCCACAGAGCAGTTTGTAGTTTCTGAGTCAGAGAGGACCCTTTCCCAGTTCAACTCGCAGGGCTTTGGTGGGTTTCATCAGGAGTGGTTCTACTAGCTTCTCCTGTTACGAACTTGACATTGTGTCATTGTGTGTGTGGTTACTCTGTATTGACGTGGGTGTCAGGTGAACTACAGTTGATTAAGTATGGTGTGTGTGTGTGTGTGTGTGTGTGTGTGTGTGTGTGTGTGTGTGTAGGCAGGCATGTCGAGACCAGAGAACTTATGTGAGTTGGTTCTTCAACCATGTGGGTCCTAGGAAGTGAACTCAGGTCTTTAGGTTTGGTGGCTGTCACCCTTTGCCCTTGAGTCATGTTGCCATACCTTAAGTATATTTTGGACTGAGCTAACTTTGTACCCGAAGTATTAGCAGCATGTGGGCCCAAATCGGAAGTATATTGCTTTAAGGATAGCTTTGGAATTAGGTTTGACTTACACGTAGAAGTTACCTATAATTCATGCTTGTTTATTGATTGTTCTGTGATTTCTGTACAGCCACGGGTCCCAACCCTTTGATACAGTGTTGAGGTCACCTTGGACCCTCTGTAGGTTTAAGTTGTGCTTTCTCATACCAGGTTTGTGTAATAATAAAGACCTGGATATCAGTTTTCTCTTGGACAACTCTGTGCTCGTTCTGAGCTGGTGTTTAAAGATACCTTTCTGTGCAATCCCTTTAAACCTCATAGGGCATAGACCAGCATAGATTGTCCATTACCCTTTGGAGAACAAGTGTTGCAGATCCTCTTCTCTTAGTGGCATGATCAATATATTGGTGGTGGACCTATCAGCAGATGGCTCCTTTCATTTGCTTTAGATATTTTTGCAGATTTGTTACGTCTCGGGATGCCAGGATTGGAACTGCAGCTCAGATAGGCCTGTCTTCCTTATGGTGGGCAGTGGAACCACATTGCATATGAGAGGGAGGCTTTCCCCATCGAAGCTCTGGATGCAGGCACATTTACTCTGTATCACATGGGTTGTATGGGTAGCTATACATGTAGTCTAACACATTTGTGCATGACATTGCAGTTTTTGTCCAAAGCCTGGATGTTTTTCACAGTGGTGGCACTTTCAAGCTGAACGTGAGGCTTTATAAGTTTCAGATTGAAAAATATTGAACACGATCATGCATTCTACAGGATTTCTCATCGGGCCGCAGATAGGCATTAGTTGTATCGAAGGTGGTGGAAAGGGCTGTACCCAGTGGGTCTGTGCGTCTAGGATAGTCGTGATGATGTTAGGCAATTCCTTTGCACCCTGCAGGGTTGATTCTAGACAATATAGTTTCACAATGACAATATAGTTTCAAGTCATACTTGTAAAGGGCACGAGTTTGGCATTATTGGCACATGACTCACATGAATGCAGTCTGAACACGTTTTATTTGGGGACCCAGTTTTCCTATTCTAAACAAACTCTCTGTATTGGTGTCCACGGAGCTGCTTGTCCTCCCAGGTGTCTGGGTTTATTCTGCCTTTGATAATGCTTCCTAAATGAAGGACAAGTTCCTTTTGACTTTAGAAGGACAACATTGGTCCTCTCTGGTCAAATACCAGTGTTGGAAAGTAGCAGTTATGCAGTGTGGTGCCATTGACCAGCTTTGAACATTCTCTTCATAGTTTCCAGATCAACTAGCTTAGTGGCTGTCACTGCAGTGTTGGCTTCAGAGTGAATGGAGAGAAATAGCAGAAGGCTATGAAAACAAGGCTCCTCTAAGAACACTTTATTGCTTGGTCAGTTCCTCCCTTTCTTTCTCTCCTTTTATTTTGTTGTTGTTTTGAGACAGGATCTCCTGGTATAGTCAGACTTCCTTAGAACTCCTTCTGTAGCTGAAGGAGGATGACCTTGAACTTCTGATGCTCTTGCCCCCACCCTGAAAGAACTAAGATTATGTTCGTGTCATCAAGCCTGGCTCCCCTTCCCTACTGCTTTTCAACTTACATGTCCATTGTTTCTACTCGAGATACTATTACGTGGAAAGAGAGAAAGAATGTGGGAGAGACAGAGAGGACCTACAGACAGAATTCTCTACAGAGATATGCTTATTACACTAAGACCCACTACCATCTCAATAATATAATTATCTAGGTCAGGTTAGAATGAGATGTGCAGCTTCCATGGACAGGCTGACCAGACTAATAACATGTTCTTCCTTCCAACTGCTCTTTAAATATGTGTTTCACAGTGATCTAGAGAGGACAAAGCACTGAGGCAGCTACCTGGACTATTTCTCTCTCTCTCTCTCTCTCTCTCTCTCTCTCTCTCTCTCTCTCTCTCTTCCTCCCCCTCCCTCCTTCATCCCCCCTCCCCCCTCCCTCTTCCTCCCCCACCTCCAAGCGGATTATATGCTCTAAATTCATGCATTTGTTCACTTAGTGTTGCTGTAACAAAAGGCCCAATGCTGGGTAGCTCAGAGCACAGAGAGAGTCCAGCATAGCAATGATATCCTGCCTTTTGCTGCATTATGGTGTGGTGGTGGAGAAACAGAAAAGTAACTGGCTATGGGTGAAGGCCAGGATCACTTTATGACAGGTTACTCTTGTGAATAACAATCTGCTCTTAGGGACTAACATCACTCATGTTCCCTCATGGAATTCAGCAGCTTATAGGTCGAATCATCTCTGCTCAAGCATCTAGCTCACTGCGGAGACAAACCATATCTGAACCCTAGCTGCTCGCTTCTGACCACAGCTGCTCACTTCTAACCCCAGCGGCTCGCTTCTAACCGTCATCTCCTCCGTCTGCTCCCCTTTATCCTCTAACAGCTCTGCTGTGTGAGGGGTTGCTGTGCAGTAGCCCCTCCTACATCCCTGATCATCAGGACATTTCTACCCAATTATTTGTTGGTTTAGCTTATCACATACAAGTGATGCTTCAGCGGTAGCCATGTCTCCTTGCTGACACACGTGATTATAAAACACACAGTGCGTTCTTGAAAACTGAAGTGCAAGTTCCAGAGAATGAATATATTTACATTTTTTTTTTCAGGGCTAATACCAGTGCTGTGATTAGCCACAGGGCTGGAGAGTGGCTCTGATTCAGTCCTTTGTTTTACTAACAGGAGGTGCGGACAAACCGTTGTTCTTGATACTTTGATTAGAGATGCTGTAGCTGGGAGATGCTTTGACCGTCTTCCTTATTTACCTTTCTGACAGGTGTCTTTCTTTTCTGGGTTCTCTCATCTTCCCATGTGAAAAGGCCTTTCTTATTCCTAAGATCATTTGTCCTTAGACTTTGTCTTCTGACTCGGTGCTTAGTAATTTGTGTTTTGCCATGAAGGAGCTAGAACTTTTTTGTTGTTGTTATCTAGTAGATTTATTTTCTATTTTGTATAATCCTTATGCTATTACATGTTTCCAATGCCCTTTTTCTCTGCATTAATTTATTCCTATTACGGCCTGATCACAGCCCCCTCCCTCCTCTCCTCCCAGTCCTACCCTCACACCCCTCCCCTACTGCTTCATCCCGTTTGCCTCAGAGAAGGGGAGGCCCCCATGGGTACCAGCCCATCGAGGTACATCAAGTCATAGCAGGACTAAGTTCATTCTCTTCCGCTGAGGTCAGACAAGGCAGCCCAGTTATGGGAAAGGGATCCAGAGGCAGGCAACAGAGTCGTAGACAACTTCCACCCCCACTCTAATTGTTAGGGGGACACGTGAAGACCAAGCTGCACATCTGCTACATGTATGTGTAGGGGACTTAGGTCCAGACCATGCATGGACCTTTGGTTGGTTGTGGGGCTCTGTAGCCCAGGTTAGTTTACTCTGTAGGTCTTTTTGTGGTGTCCTTGATCACTCTGGCTCCCTCAATCACCCCCCACCCCCACCCCCACCCCCACACATACACACTCTTCCACAAGGCTCCCTAGCTCCATCTAAAGTTTGGCTGTGGGTCTCTGCGTCTGTTTCCATCAGCTGCTGAAGGTTCCTCTCTGCAAACATGGCAGAGTATCATTAATAGTGCCAGGTGCTGGTTCTCTCCCATGGGGTAGGTTTCAGGTTGGGCCAGTCACTGGTTAGTGGAGTTAGAACTTTCAGACTGTTTCCATGCTACCTTTTCTGTCTAAGGTAGATATCGTTTGTATGTGTTGTTTCTCACTAATCCATTCATGGTTTGGTCATAGATTGGCCACTACTCTTTAAATAGAAAGACCAGACTGGGCATAGCCTCAGGAAAGGAGTTAGCTGAATGTGGGGATGGCTTCATCCGTCACCTCTGTCATTGAGTTCATTCTCTGGCATTTTCTAAGACCCAGAGTGGCTTCTGTAGCTTGCAGATGCAGCCCTGTGTAGAGTGAAGGTTGTAGGAGAGCTCAGGATTCAATCTGGCTGGCTAGCCTCAGACTCAACCAGGAGGTCTGGCTGGCTAGCCTCAGCCTCAATCAGGAGGTCTGACTGGCTAGCCTCAATCTCACCTTTTCATTCATTTTTAATCTTCTTTTATGGACTTTTCTCTCTCATAAGCTGTTTTCCTGTTTTAGCACACTGCCCTTAGTTCCCAAGTTTGTTCAGTGACCCGCCTTCCTGTCTCCTTTAATTCATGAAAGTTACCGCCAGATCCATAGTCATGCAGACCGGTGACTTGTTTCCCTCTCTGGCTGTTCCTTTGGTCCTCAGAGACCCAGCCTGTTAGTGGTCAGTGGCTGACCTTGGCGTTCGTTTGTCTAGGAATGCTCTTTGGTGGACACTGTCTTCCCTTTCTCTTTGTATTAAATAACTGTCCTAAAGTTGACTTTCTCTACAATCTCTAACACTTTAATGTTTCCAATCAGATGACTTTCAAGTATCCATTTATCTTTCTTTTGTCAATTTTAATGCTAAATGCAGGGAGAGAAGGAGGAATAGAAATCAGAGTGGGTGATTCCCAGAGGATGGTGAGAGGCCACTTTTAATGAGCGGAATGCCGTCTAGTGACAGTGAGTGACAGAGGACGTTCCATGGTGGAATAATTTTATATTTTAGAAAATACTTGATGAAGAGTGGTAGTTGAGTTTTTTTGAAAGGTCAGCTAGAAGTGGTCTTGCTAGGGATGAGACCAGCACTGCTGTGCAAGGGTGTGAGAGACGAAGCTGACAGTGGGACTTTGGAATAGGGACAGGGACCTCTGTGATTCATCCCATCAGCCCCCAGCTCCAGAGTTGAAATGTCATCTTCTCAGTAAAACCAGGATTCTGTGACAGGTCAGGCAGGGACAACGTCAGTCTTGATTTTCACTGTAGACATTTCCTTCCAGGATCCTACACTGTGGTGAAGGAGCTGTGACTTCTCACTGCCCTGGATCCTCCCCTTTCCCCACTTTCTTTCCTCCACCTCCTTCTTTCCCCCCTCCTCCTTCCCCCCACTCCTTTTCCGGACTCCTCTCTTCGTCTATGAGAAAGGGTCTCATGTAGCCCACGCTGACTAGCCTCAGGCACTGAGTGACTATGACGTCACTGGAACTCCTGCCTCCTTCCTCCTACCTCCCAAGTTCGAGAGCAATGAGCACTCTCAAGTGCTGAGTCATCGTTCTGAGCTCTAGTTCAGGACTTACGAAGCCTCGTCATCTGTTCTGTTTTGTTCTGTTCTGTTTTGTTTTGGCTTCTCACTGCCTCAGCTTCTATCCATCAACGTGTCACAGTGAAATGACACAAAGGACTGTACACGTAGAACCCAAGATTGAATCCCACTCACAGAAGTTTGGGAAGCCTCAGTTTTCCTGCCAGGCTAGCTGCGTCTGTGAACCAGCATGAGCTGTATAGGTGGTGGCTGGGCTGTGCCCACACTCTGACTGGCTGTCACAGTGTTATCTGGACGATGCTTCTGCACAATGAAGGGGTGTCCTGTGATGCTTTAGGTTGGTTTTGTTTGTTTACTTCGTTTTGTTTTATGTTTCTTCTGTACAATCTTTTGGGGATGAGGTGATACTTGTGTGGAGGAGAAGGAAATATTTCCCCTTCTGGAGAAATAGGAGAGACTGAACGTTTGCATTGTCCACAGTAGGAGGGGACCACACATCTGGAAGAGTCGGTGCTCACTACATATTGGGCACTCTGCACCTGTTTGTTTCTAAAGATATTGACCTTAAGTGAATCTCCCAGTTGGGTGTCACTGTGGCCCCGTCATAGGTGAGGAAAGGGAGACTCGTTCCTGGTGTATTCACTTACCAGGCCTGAAGCTACATAAGGTAGGCTTCCTCGTTAGAAAATGCACTGCCGTTCAGAGGCTTGGAGAGTGTGTTCCAGATCACCATTGTGGTGAGACCTCAGGAAGCCTGGTGCTTGCTAGAGGCCAAGAAGCGAGAGAGAGAGAGAGAGAGAGAGAGAGAGAGAGAGAGAGAGAGAGAGAGAGGAGAATGAGAATGAATGAGGGGTGTGTGTGTGTATATGTGTGTGTGTGTATGTGTGTGTGTATGTGTATGTGTGTGTGTGTGTGTGTGTGTGTGTGTGTGTGTGTGTGTGTGTGTGAGTTCAGGGGCCAGCTAAGGTCAGCAAAGGGCATCAGACCTCCTGGAGTGGAGTTCCTTGCAGCTGTGAGCCGCCCTATGTGGGTGCTAGGAACTGAACTTGGGTCCTCTGTAGGAATGGTCCACGCTCTTAACCACTGAATCACTTCTCCAGCTCCTCATGGTCACACTGTTGATGGTTTCCCATGAAGGCCAGCAAACTTGCTAGGGTGGGGATTCAGCTTGATCTGCAGGAACAAACCAATGGTGGCTGGGCCACAGCCTTATTACTCTTTTATGGCAAATAAAGGAGACAACAGCAGACTGCGCTTCAGTGACAGGAAAAGATCCCAGGTTTGATTTCCTGGTACCACAAAGAAACAGGCTGACAGCAACCATGACACCAAACCTCAAAAGAAGAGATGTGGAAGTCATGATACATATGTATAAAATGTTAGCATGAAACCCATCATTCTGTATGTTAACTAACAAAGTGAAGAAGACACAGAAATACAGAACAAAAAAAAAGGAAAGAGTGAAGGAGAGAGGAAAGACAGCAGCACAGCCTTCTGGTTATCTTCTGAAGGAACTTCTGTATGCAAACACATGCACACATATTCTACTTCCTACAGCAGATGTTGGAAAGTCAGTAGATGAATACATGTCAGTATTTACCAACAACTTTTACCCCCATGCGATCAACTTGGTTGCTTTTACTTTGTTCATATTTAGAAATTATCCGATTAAAATGATTTTTATCTAATTTGCTTATTTAAAAACATTTTAATTTTAGTTGTGTGTGTGTGAATGCAGGTACCTGTGGAGGTCAGCCTCTTCAGATCCCAGAGCTGCCATTTTAGATGGTTGCGAGCTACCCAGTGGGTGCTGGGGACCAAACTTGAGTCTTCCGTAAGAGCAGTGCCTGTCTTTACATGCTAAGCCATGTATTCGGTTTTTGAAATGGGCTCTCCTGTATATGGGAGCTGGTTTCAAAAACGCTGTATAGCCCAGGTTAGTCTGGAATTTCTGATACCCTTGCCTCCACTTTCCAAATAGATCTATGCTATCAAACCCTGCTTCAGAATACAAGTATGTCTCATGCATACCGTAACAACATTTGGTATGTGAGCACAGACTCCTGGTAAGTCCAGGTTAGACAGTGTAAATGGCATCACGTCTCCACAAACAACTATTAATTTATAGTAGCTAAGATAATGGTGGCCACATTCTCTTTGGTTCTGTCTGGGCAGCTCTGTAAATTGTGTATTGATTATGCAAATGGTCCCAGTGTCTTTATTACTCTGCAGATATGTGCAGATGGAACGAACACTTGGTAAGTTGTCAATTTTATAGGAAAAACGGTATTTTACAGGTCTTTTTTGGGGGGGGAATTTCATTAAAACTAACCTACAATTTATTAGTAAATTCAAGAAATCATTTGTGATCTAAGAAATCAAAGGTAGAGTTAAAAAGTTTAGAGATTTGGTTTAATTTCCTTTATTTCCAACTCCTCAAGGAGGGACCTCAGAAATGATACCAGATCAATAACAATCTATTTGCGTAGTTTATTTTTGGTTGTGTGGCTTTTCTTGTTTTGCATCAGGCTAAAGAAACCTTAGACATTCTGGATTGGTTCCATTTTTACATTTATTAACCCAACTAGACAAAGACAAAATGGCTTAATTTTCCCCCAATAAGACATCCGGTTTCTTATCAATGACGATGATTTGTAAGTCACAAACCACAAGCCCGGTTTCATTCCCATTTTTTTTCATATGCATATACCTAATTTTATAGGATTTTTTCCCCTTTTTCTCCTTTTGTTGAGTCATCACCTTACCAAAACATTTGTTCAGATTTCTCTTATTTCCCTAAGCAGGATCACTTAAATTGTGGAGTTGCTACTTGTGTAAGGATGGATGGAAGGAAAAAAAATAGCTGTTTTCTATTTGTCTAAGAATAACTTTCCACATCATTAATTAATTTAGTGAGTGTATGTGTGCCTGTGCTGCATGTGCCTGGTGTGTGGCTAGAGTTCAACCTTGGGTGTTGTTTTTAAAGAACACTGACCATCTTCTTTCTGAGACATCATCTCTTATTGGTCTGGAGCTAGCCCATTAGGCTATGCTGATTGGCTAGCCATCCCCAGTGTTGGGATCACAAGTGTGTGACATCATTCCTGTCTGGTTCTAGGGACCAAGTTCAGGTCCTATGCTTGCAAGGCGGGCACCTTACCCAGTAAGCCACCTGCCCACCCCTTCTGCTTTGCTTTTCACTTCGGACACAGCTTAACCAAATACTGAATGTCCAAAATGCTACATTGACACTCTCTACACAAATCCGTCTGTCCTAGCCTTTCAGGAGCATTTTAGAAGAGAAACACCTAAAGTGCTAAGACAAAACATAGAAATAAGAAAGGGTTATGAGTAAAGAGAATGGAGTAATAACTCTGGGTTGAGGGGTTGGGGATTTAGCTCAGCTGTAGAGCACTTGCCTAGCAAGCGCAAGGCCCTAGGTTCGGTCCCCAGCTCAAAAGAGAGAGAAAGAGAGAGAGAGAGAGAGAGAGAGAGAGAGAGGGAGGGAGGGAGGGAGGGAGGGAGGGAGGGAGAGAGAGAGAGAGAGAGAGAGAGAGAGAGAGAGAGAGAGAGAGAGAGAGAGAGAATAACTCTGGGTTGAGGAGTAATAACTCTGGGTTGAATTTGTGAATGAGTTTGGAGCTCAGCTTCGCAACTTGTGAAGGAAAGGACTGCTCTGATGTACTAGCGCTTTATGGTGCAGAGGCCAGTGTGGCTTGTTTAAAACACTCCACTCCTAAGCTAGTGGTTCAGTAATCCTTGAGATAGTGTAAATAGCGTGCTCTAAAAGGTGGGTATTTCACCCACAGTGTCTGCAGTGGGCAAGATATTGGAACCTTCGGTAGAAAGTACCATGGGTTCACTGGGGACTTTCTGGTCCACATTCTCATTGGATGGATATAGCAAAGTATCCTGTGGGTGAAACTCTGATAAAATGGATACAATGATGCTCTTCCTCCAAGTCCTTGTGTCTCAAGTCTAGCTTCTAAACAGATTTCATTCATGACTGTGGCTGTTTTAAGACTCGTTCTTTAGTCTACATACCTAAGCCTGCTCATCTCCCTACACACTGAATTTTCAGCTATTTAAAATTATTTTGCTGTAGACAAATTAGCACTATAATACCTGACTGTTGAAAATATCTCCGTGTAATATTTTTCTTCTGTAAAAATGGAAGGGAGAGTCTTGGTTTAAGATGAGAATTTTGGCTGCTCTCAGGTTTGGTGTGATTTACGTAAGGGTCTAATGTGTCAGGACTGAGTGGAAGACATTGGATGGTCAGAGGAGTGGAGTCTGGTGAAAGAATTGTCCAGGTAGAAGCAAAGGCAAAAGCAAAGTGTCTCCAAAACAAATGCCAAATTACACAAACAAACAGGTGGAAACAACCCAGTGCTAACCACAAAAGAAGGCAGGAAAAACACCCTGACACAGAGTAACTTCAGAGCGAGAGAGAAGATTTTTCACTACGAAACCTTCATTTAGAAAACAGCCAGGCTTCTCCTTGTGAAGTCACAGGGATCTGAGCCTTGTCTGCCCTCTGGCTTGCTTACATGCTTGTCAGTGCTCTCGGTGAGTTTTCGTATTTTCTTCTACAAGGTTCTATGCATGCCCCTAAGGAACATTTTGTGTGGTTGTTTGCCATTTTCTTGTTTTCCGGGAATTTTAATTTGGATCAGCTATGGAGGGTTTTTGAAAGTTCAGATATCATAGGGCTAGCTCTGTTCACCACCCTAGGGACGGGGTATGTGTTGCATTGTCCTGGTTGGTTGATGTGCCTTTTGTATAGAGATTCCTGTTATGTTTTCTTCAGACGGCGTCTTCTACATGGTAGGCTAGCTTCTGACTCCTCAGGCAGGGAAGGAAGAACTTCAATTCCTGAATCTCTTGCCTTGGAGTTCTTAGTTGTAGGATGCCACCAGTCGGGTTTATGGGGTGCTACAGCTCCCATACACGGTAGGAAGAAACCCAGCTGAGCTCCATCCCCAGCTCCTGTGCATGGTTTTATATTATTGGAAAGGATCGTGAACCACGTACAGAATCGTGTCAGCTATCTAAATGAGCTTTTAATGATATTCTAACAAAAAACAGAATAAGAAAGATCTTACATTCCTGGCCTATTTTTGTCTTTAGTTGAACTTTATATTTCCTTTATTCACCCTTATATATGTTTGAAATAAAATGAATAAGTAAAATCTATCTCACCAAAGACTTCTGAAGGCCCAAAGTATTTTGTCTCTGGTTAGGAAGTTGTCTGGCGTGACCCCTCTGTCAGATTTCTATCTGGCTCTGGTGTTTATTTGCGAGCGTTTGGGTATGTAGGAAGATGATTTCAAGATAGCTGGGTGTGTGAAATCCATTTAGAAGAGCGACCATAGCCTGACTCTGCCTTCTCTCTCCGCCTGCTCTCTCTGCATGCTCTCCAGGTCCATGACCACAAATGCTGGCCTTGCACCTCACTGTCCACTCTTCTCTCCCAACAGCCATCCAGTGCCTGTTTCCTTTCTGCTCCGGTCTTGGTTTGGGCTCTCCCTCTTCCCTTGTTTATGTTGTAGCAGTCATGGCGGTTCCTTGCTTCCTGACATGCTCTTTGCCAGCACATCCTCTCTGTGACCAGTGCAGCATCCTTGTGAACTGGCCCCATCGCACTCGATGCTTAGGAATCCCCCCCACCCCCACTTGAGGCACAGAAGTTAGCATGCAAACTCATGATGTCTGTAGTCTGTTCCCTGCCACCCTCCCGTCTGATGCCTGGGGTAGAAGCACTTGGACTTTCTTGAAGGCGGCATGTTGCTTTTGGCATTTTTGTCCTTGGTTTGGGAACTGGAGTTCTACTTGTATTCCCTGTTTTTAATCCTTAACAAGCTGCTCTGTCCTTACGTAGCCGCACCTTGCCCTTCTTCTGACCTCACTGAGGCTTCAGTGCTTCTCTCTACCTGTACGAGTTTGCCATGTTCATCAGGCACAGGAAAAATGTTTTGAAGGGCAGACTTGGGTAAACGGACCAAGTGGTCCAAGGCCCTAGGAAACATTTGTAGCTTCTAGTAACCTCAGCCTGTTTCTGTCCATTTTGAGTGCCGAGAGGCACTATTAGACCTTTGAATCTGCTCCTGACCAACCGCCGTGGAAATGATGGTAGACTACAAGCTCTGTGGGTGCAGGAGCAACTTCATCCTAGGCTTTGAACTCCCAGGGTCGTATCCAAGGCACTCAGGAAACATTTGCTTGCTGAAGTTGTGATGAGGCAGGCATAGTGACCCATCCTGAAATGGTTGAGCTCGAAGTAGGACGGGCGATGCTGTTATTTCTCATTTGAGTGCTGGAGCCTGGCAATTGCTTACCTCTACTAAGTCTTTGATTAAATGATAGACAGAATGGAGTAAGGGAATTCAACAGGGTTTTCTGATTGGAATTGGAGCCTCCTAGTGTTTGAAACTGTGCATGCATGTTTTTAAAACTTTGAAGGGTCCCAACTTGGTATCCTGAACAAGGATTATCACGTGTGCTGGATGGGATGAGGAGATAAACTCATGGTTGACCGCTTTGTCTTGATAGGGATTCTTCTGCGATGCTCCTCTTTGGTCTTCCAAGGAGCCTGACAGACTTGAGGACAGTCAGTTAAAACCGCAGAAATTCCAAATATCAGCAGCCATCTGTGGTCATGTAGAGGGAATTCTTCGTATCTGAATGGATTTGTAGACAAAAGGCAATGGGCAGATGAAAATAGTCCCACCTTTGTCTAGAAAGCAGTTACATAACTAGAAATGTAGTTCAGAGAATAGAGTAGGTGGAAAGTAAACATGGAAAAAAAAGCCATTACTTTTTTTTAGGGGGAGCAAGGTCTTGCTATGTGGCTCAGTCTGATCGCCAACTTGTGACCCTTCTGCCTTTTCGTCTCCAGTACTGAGATTACGGCTCTGCATCGTATCACCGGGCTGAGGAGAATACTGTATGTTTTTCAAGATTTATTTTATTTTGAGTAATGAGTACATGCTCGTCTGTGTGTGGGTCTGTGCATGTGAGTGTAGAAGCTTGCAGAGGTCAGAAAAGGGTCTCAGATCCCTTAGAGATGGAACCACGGGCAGTGGTTAACTGGCCATTGCATGTGCTAGGAACTAAACCGTGAGATCAGTCCATGCTCTTGTCCAGTGAGCTATCTTTAGCCCCAAGAGTGCAGTCTCCATCTCGACCATTTGAGTCTAACCATACTTGGGTTTGCTGTCTCGGGTCTCTGCAATGGTGGAGGCAGGATGGAGGCCACGCCTTCAAGGTGCTTGAGATTAGCTCCACCCACCACTTCTATTTGTTTGTTTGTTTGTTTGTTTACCTTGACTTGACAGACTAGAAATGAGGCAACTGCCAGCAGTGTGTGGCTAACAGCTGGCTGCCCAGTATGGCTTGCTACACACCTTCATTAAGGCTTCCTAGCCACTGTGTTAACAGGGTGAAATCTATTTTCCTCAAATCTGTTTTCAACTTTGGGGGTTTCAAGTTACAATGCATATCTAGAGTCCAGCAATCACAAACTAATGATCCCGCCTTTTAGTTTTGACCACCAGGATGGTTTTCTGCTTCTCGTTAAGGAAAACTTAGTGAGCACGGTTTGAAGAGGAATGCAGAAAGCTTACTTTTTTATATAGTTTGCTTTAAATGGATGCTCTCTGGTTTTCTGCTCAGGCTTCTAAAAATGTCAGCAAACATAGATGACTAGTGATTGTGCACTTCATTTCATTTACATATTTATTTATTTGTATTCGTGTGTGCACACATCCATACACATCTATGGTCATGCGTATAAACGCAGGTGTGTGTGTGTGTGTGTGTGTGTGTGTGTGTGTGTGTGTGAAGGCTCAAGTACATGTATGGACGTCAGAGGACGACCTCAGGTGTTGGTCCTCATCTTTGACCTTGTTCGAAACAGCATGTCTTGGTTGTATTTTTATTGACTCTCCCAGCTTGCTAGCCCCACGAGCTTCTGAGATTTATCCATGTCTGTACTAACCTGTGTACCCATGGGCTTGTGCTACTGTTACAGTTGTCTACAACAGGCAGGCTGGCTTTTCAGTGGGTTCTGGGGATTTGAACTCGTATCTTCTTGCTTTTACCACAGTGCTTTTACCTATTAATCTATCTCCCCAAACCCACATATGAACTTTAAATACAAGGTTAGGCTGTTAATTATCACTCAGCACAAGAGGGTTGTTAGCCTGGGGTGTTTGGTCATCTTTTGTAGTGGTTTATGGAAAATATGAGTACAAAATGTGTTTATATGAATTATTAGTTAAGACGTGGGATTTTAATGCCGAGACTTTGTAGAGAATATCCTCTTCCCTTTTTTACATTATATTTTTCATTGTTATTTAGTGTGGTGTTTTATTTGTGTGATCAAATGTGTGTGTGCCTGTGTGTGTGTGTGTGTGTGTGTGTGTGTGTGTGTGTGTGTGTCTGTGTCTGTGTGCCTGTGTGCCTGTGCCCCTGGAATCCTTTGTGCCACAGTATGCGTCCATCACGTTGGTCCCAGGGATCCAACTCAGGTTTGGTGGCAAGGCCTTTATCAGCTATGGCGTCTTCCTGACCCCTCCTCAGATACTTCGCAATGGAGCAAACCCTTACAGCTTTACTGCCCCGCTTTACTGTAGTATCTGGAGCAACATTTTTGGGGGGAGGATATTTAGTTTTTTTGGCTTTAACTAATTAAGTTCCTCATCGGCACTGTGTTGGTTAAGGTTGAGCAGTTCACACCATAGTTTCATTTGCTGAGAGGCTAGCTGTGCCCAAGTGGACCAAGTATTAGGAAACGGTTTGAAGTTTGAAGTTGTGCCCGGGCACACACGTAAGGTTTGGGGTTAAGTCATGTCTCAGCGGTCTCCCAGGCTAAGTGATCTTCCTGCCTTTGTATTTACGGCATCACTAGAATCTTGTGCTTTTGCCACTCTCATAAAAATGGAGTCTGTTTTTTAAGGTAAGGGCTTCATGCATGGAATTAACCAGGGAAAGCCTCGTTTATATCTCCTGCAAGGAGGACCCGGGCCTGCCCTCTTTCTCGATGCCAGAAGTTTTTATAGTAATACTTTGTATCTCAGCTCTGGCTTCTACCATTAAATGTGCTTTTTATAGAGTAGCAAGTTATAAATGTGGTGCAGCTACGGCGTATTAATCTTACGGCAGAGATTTAATGAGGCAGTTGTTTTGCGATGGACACTATTGGGAGAAGAGAGCGACAGAGTTTTACTTCATCACTGAGCTGCAGAAATATTCCTTGCCTGGTAATAATTATAACCACATGATCTCTTCATTTTTCTTTCTTTGGCTGGTGCTTTTCCGTGCAAAAGTGGCTTGGAAGGAGGTCCGTTTCTGGGCAGCAGAGTGGCTCGGAAATTGGGCTGTTTTTTTAGCAGTTTGACATTTTCGCTTTGATCGGACATGGCATCCTTGTTGCAAAGAGAGAACCATGTAAGACGGTTTCAAGCATTCAGATAGTCCCTGCCAGTCCGCTGAGACGGCTTTTAGGTATTCATTACTTTTACTTGACTTTTATATAGGTTATAAAAACGTAAATGTGGTGAGACCTCATTTTTACATGGAGACAGAATAGAATTTCTGCTGGTTGGCCTTAAACTGATCCCGCACTTGAAATTAATTGAAGTCCATGCCTTTATTGCCTCCAACACTTTTAAGCCGGGGCAATTTTTCATTTTCCCCAAAGTTGTAATTTTATTAAACCAAGTTGAAGCAATAACAGTCCTTGAGAAGAGGAGGAAGGAAAGAACTACCTGCCAGAGACCATAATGAGAGGGAAATCATGCCTCCTTCAAATCCTCACTCATAGGTAATGTTAACAAAGCTGGAAGCAGAATGCCACCATTTATTGTGCCTCTCTTTCCAAAAGCCAACCTTTAGTTCGGATCAGAAGACCGTGAGTCCAGAGTCCCACAGCCCCCCTCCCAAAGCATGAGCCAGAGTGTTGGGTCAGCAAGCGATCCTTCGTGATGGAGGCCACATGTTGGCGTAGCATCACTTGGGGTAGTGGGAGAGAGAGAGGTGCCTGAGGTAAAATGTGCTTTGCAGTGGCCCTTCAGGGGGAACGATGGGGGCTATTTTAAAATCCTGCCCTGTGAGAGGGTTTATAGGCAACAATGTGGTTGGAAGAACCAATGTCCCTCAGGCAGCAGGGCTGGGGGCAGGGCGACACTTCCAGGCATAGGTCTTGTGTTTATAACCCCTTAGGCTGAAGTCAGGGGTTTGAATGACTAGCAGAGTAATACAATTATTTTTTATGATTGGATCTCAAAGGACTTTATAAAAACTCCATCACTGAGGCCATGTGCAATTACTGAAGTGTAGCCACCTGTGGGAAAGAAAATGTTTGACAAGGCAAGCTTTCTAGATGCTTCCCCACACCCACTGGCATCAGGAACAGAGACCCCCTCACACAGATAAACACAGCGTTTGAATGGCCAAGAAAGAATTCCTGGAGTCAGTGGAGGTTGTGGGGGAAATGCCTCATCACAAAGAAAGAGACTGAGAATCTAGTACTCCCTACACGGAGGCCTCATAGGCTATAATCGAACCCGCCTCCCAGAGGGTCCCACTTAAGTGTTGACCTAAAAACAAATCCGCCAGTTGGCTGGAGCAGGCATCCTAAAGTTGCACCAGAAGTGAATAAGCTTGACTGACTGCAGTCCCTAAAGGGTTCTATCTGTAAACCCAGAAGTGCAGGCAAAACATTTTTATTAGTCTTAAAATGACCCTCACTCTAATAACCAGCCACAGGGATGGAAGCACGGGCCGGCCGGAGCTCCTCCCTCGCGTTGAAGAGCAGGAACACTGTGCTTTCCTGTTTGCTTGGTATCTTTGCTATCAGAGTTTTGTAAAATACTCGTACTACTGAATGATAAGGAAGGTGACTTATCCTTTCTCTCTGCATATTACTTAAAGTACTCAGTCTCCTTACTTAAAAACAAGCAGGTCTGTAAGCCCGATGCCCAGCATCTAAATAACCACATTAAAATTCAAACCTCGACACCCACATTTCCCTGAATGCTGTCAGTTTTTTCAGAAACTGAAACCCTGGCTAAAGAAGGAAGAATGTTCAGCATGTGCATCCTGCCCCCAGCAAGCACTTACTGGCGTGGGGTCACTTTGTCGAAGTGGGACAGTTATTTCCTTTTATGAATCGCCCTCTGGGTTGGCAGCCTTTCCCTTCTTGGCTTTGGTCTGTGAGAGCTCTCTGGACCATTACCAATGTGTTGAGTCTGTAAATGCAGACGGAACATTTGAAGTCAGGAAACGCCAGTGTGGTGGGTTATAACGTGTCAGTCTTGGAGAATGTGGGCATGTGGATGTTTTTTAGATCTGGAGTCGACTGGTCTCTTCCCACACAGTACCAAGAAGGGGCCCTTTCCCTTCATTATTAAATAATACCGAGCCCTCGCATGGAGATGGTGCCGGGCTGTATAGAGAGCATCTGTGGACCCCAGTCAGTATATTGAGCTGGGTCGTATGGTAGGTGTTGAGATAATCACTTTTCAGACATCAAAACAACCCCGATTACCAACTTACTTAAATACTACATTCCTTAACACAAACAAACGCGAAAATCACCTGCTGTCTGAGATGGGGCACTTGCTTTTCCCATGACCCAGTGGGATTGCGTATACATTGAAACAAAAGTCGACTTTGGTTTATCCGTAGGGCACTACGTCAGTTTCAGATCCAGAGGAAGGCTTTGAACAACCACCTGCCAGATGCAAAAGGCCATGCAGTGGGCTTCCGAGGAGCGTGCGACCACGGTAGCAGTAGCTACAAACTTTCTAAGAAAGATTTGGCCAACGCTGGTCTTGTAGATTCTTGGCTGTAGAATTTCAAATATTCAATGAAATATCACATATCTCGTATTTAACCCAGTGTAGTGCAGGCATTAATAATAACATTCTACCCATATTAAAAATATGGCTTTAGGTGATACGTTTGTTAGGTACCTTGATACAACCCATTTGTAATTTACATTGATTAGACAGGATCTTAAGATAGAAACTCTGAACTGGGGGTATGGCTCAGTGGGTAGGGTGCTTGCCTAGCATGTATGAAGTCATGGATTCCATCCCCAGTGCCACATAAAACTGGCCTGGTGGTTCCTGCCTCTTAGCCTAGCACTGTGGAGATGGAGGCAGGGAGAGCAGATATACAAGGTTATCCTTATATAGCCTTGGCTATATAAGACTTTATCTAAAGACAAAAAAATTGAAAATACAGTTTATATCTGATTGCGGAGGACTTTTCTATGGTTAGAAGTTAATATCCCCCAAATTAAGCCCATGATGATTCTAATTTCTTCTAATGTAGTTCTTGTTTTTCATCCCCTCACTCCATGCCTGACATCCCTTTCCTTCTCTGATGCCTCTCTCTCTTTTCATTTCTACAGAGAACAAAGGACTTAGGGTTTGGGGGAGGTCCTTCTCATCTTATCCACATCCATCCATCCATCCATCCATCCATCCATCCATCCATCCATCCATCCATCGTGTGTGTGTGTGTGTGTGTGTGTGTGTGTGTGTGGTTCTGATGATAGTTGACCTCTCTTTAGTGAACCAAGTGACAGCATATATAATCTATACATTGCTATACATGGAACTTTTCAGTACTTACAGTATCTGTATCATACTCCTTGTTTGTCCTGCCATTTGGTGATCATTCTTAGGATACAGAGAGGGATATTTATGATTTGCATGCATGCAGCTTTGCCGTACTGATAACATCGCTTTAGATTGCTAACCCAATTGTAATTATAATTTTGTCCATATCTATGTTTGTTTTTCTGTATAATTTGGAAATCCAGAAACAGGATAACATGTTTTTGCTTGCATTTGTGTTTGAAAGGGTGCTTGGCTGGGTGGTAGGGCTTGCTTTGCACTCACTACACTACAGATAATGGAGTAACTGTTCATTTTGACCAGTTTATAAGCAAAGGTCAATTTCTTGCCTATGGTAATTAGCTTGGTTGGTTCTAGGCTTTTGTATGGTCTGGTAATTTCCCATGAAAGAATATATTTAGCAGAAAAGAGTTCATTCTTAGAAGTCTTTGCATTGAAGACTGTTTATTTTAAAAGTGATTTATCTTTCTCTTTTAATGAAAAACCTCTAAAAGGCAGTTTAAAAACACAAAGTGAAGTTTAAGCATGGTTTGTTTGAAGGGGGCAGTGTGTGACCAACCCTATACGGTGGGGAGAAAGCCTCAGCTAATAGCACCAATGGACACTTTTGATCCTGTGATTACATTCGGAGACCAAGCCCTCTGTTGCAGCTTCCAGGGAAATACTCTTCGTGGTTTTGGTAGCAAGAGGATGAGATGCTGCTTTACAGGAACCCATCTTTAAAGCTCATACTTACATTCTCGCTTTCCTTTCAGACCCCAACTGTAAACTTGAAGACAAGATTGAAGATGGGGAGGCAGTAGACTGCAAGAAGAGGCCAGACGACGGGGAGGAGTTGGAGGAGGATGCTGTGCACAGCTGTGACAGCTGCCTCCAGGTGTTCGAGTCACTGAGCGATATCACAGAGCACAAGATCCATCAGTGCCAGCTGACAGGTAAACAGTGCCAATCCTGTCCCTGCTCCCCACACTGTTCTACTGCTGATTTTCTCCTTCCAGTTTGTTTCTTTGTGTGGTTTCTGCCTCTAATTATTTTGCTCTGTACAGTTGAAACTCTAGGAAAGTGGAGCAGGGATGTGGAGACGTGGTGAGGCCATCTATGAAGACATTGTGTTGTATTCTTAGCCAGCCTGGAATGCAGACTGCTTTCAGGGTGGTTGACTGGACAGGCCTGACAAGATATACTTTTCTAAAAATTCCAGAATGGTTGTCTGGGGGCAGCCTCAGTGTTAAAGTTCTTTAGAGTATGAAAATATATATATATACACATATATATATCATATATATACATATATATTTATATTTATACATAAATACATGCATATAATTTTGCTTACTTTTTTCTGAAATGTTAGGAATACAATGGAATATTAGATGTCTAAAATAAGACAAGAAATCTTTTAAATATTTTCTAAGTTTGTTAACATCTATTAACTTATTTTAACTTAAATATTACCTCTTCAGAAAAACCTTCTCTGATCCTGCTGTAAGCCAGGGGCCCTTTTGTATTCTTTTAAATGACTACATTAGACTCCAGTGTTTCTTTTGTAGTTACTGTTCTGGGGTATTGTTCTAGTTACTTTCCTGTTACTGAAATAAAACACTATGACCAAAAGCAACTTAGGGAGAAATGTTTTTATTTCACTGCGTAGTTTATAATCTATCAACCAGGGAAGTCAGAGCAGGAACTCAAGGCAGGAACTGGAGGCAGGAGCTGATTGCTGAGGCCATGGAGGGTTGCAGCTTACTAGCTTGCTCTCCATCGCTTGCTCAGCCTGCATTCCTACTGCACCCAAGACCACCTGCTCAGGAGCCGTACCACCCACAGTGAGCTGGGCAATCTCATCAATCATGAGTCAAGGAAATGCCTAACACAGTTGCTCCTGTGGAATCATTGTCTCAATGAAGATGCTGCTACTTTGTGTCAAACTGACATAAAACCTAGTCAGCACAAGTATCATGTGGAGGACTTCACACAGATGCTTCAACTGAACTATGTCCCTATCCCTTACTACTTGATACCTGAACACTGCAGCTCTCACCAAGAGGGTGCGTTATCTGCCTCCATCATTAGACTTTGGGCTTATGAGGGGCTGGGGCTGTGTGTATTGGCTGAGCCCAGCACAGTGTTGGGATGTTACTTAGCTACTCACTAAGGCTGCCATGACACTCTGCTATGCTGCTCACTGAAAGAGGAAAATGGAACACCCCACTGAAACACAGCGTGTGCAGTGTGATGACTGAATAAACTGAAACTTGGAGAATATATTCCTCCTCACAATATAGTTATCTTTGATATCCGTGGATTGGGTGTCTCTCAGTTCTACACCTGTCCATCAAAAGTACTTGACAAATATTTTTGTCCCAGGCTCAGACTCTATCCTTTCGTTTTCTTGTCCTTATTTCCTATGTAATATATGTAACTGCTCACTTAGCATTTGTATCGTAAAGCTGGTAATAAGGACAACTTAGAGTGTACAGGATGATGTGTATAAGGGCGTGGTTGTTCTACGCCGTTGTGTACATGGGACATCTGTGAATTGTGGTGTCCTCTAGGGAACCGAAGCTGATTCCCTCATGGTCACCAAGGGTCAGCAGATAGAAGGCAGGGATGTGTGTTGGTTGGCTTGGCTACACGACCATGGACCACATAGTGTCTTCCTCACTATTGTCTACATGTCGTATTTCACTCACTGAAGCTGCCACATCTCCTGTATGGCTGTGGGCGGTTCTCTTCCTATCACAGTCTTTCTTTCAGTAAGGATGGTTTCCTAGACAAGTTGCTCTCCAACTGTTTTTCTAGAATGTTTTATTTGCGTAAGATTTTAATGGGTGTTTCATTTTAACAAGGTTTCCTGAGCAGATTATTATGGCAGCGTTGGATGGAATCCAGGAAAACAGAGTTCGTTATTAAAGTGCACCTTGGCTCGTCTCTTCAAGGCGTGGGGGGTGCTATGAGCAACTTTATTAAGCGGTACAGTCTTTCTGGCAGGAAAGGCCTCCTTTTTAGAATCGTTCCTCCCCCGCCCTCTTCTTTGACATGGTCTAACTCAGTATCCTCTGCTGGCCTGGATCTCACAGAGATCTCCCTGCCTCTACCTCCTGGATGCTGGGATTAGAGGCATGTAGTTAGAATGATGTGTATTAACACACTGGCTAGAATGATGTGTATTGACTGCCTTTTCCTATTTTTACAACTTTGTGAAATTTTCGGTATTAGTTAATTGGTTCACGAGGTGCTTATATTCTGTATTATTTTATTTGTCTTCTCATTTCTTTTCTCTTTTGTCTCCATTGCTTACCATGATTTTCTTACTGTTTAAGTAGTCTCAAAATATTGCACCCCTAGAATGCAGCTTGTGTATTTCCTGGGGACCCATCCAGTTTTCTGACCAATGTGCAGTTACCAGATTCAAGAAAGTGAAAATTTGTTTAAAAATAATTTAATACTCATTTCATCATCATGATATCTGATCTATAGTCAGTATCTGAGTTAGAACAAATTGTTCCAGTAATGTCCTTTGCACTCTTTTCTGTTTTGCCTCATCCTGAATACAGGATCACATGTAACTTGTAATTGTCAAGTCTCTTGTGCCTGCTCTAATCAGGAATTCCTTCTCTACCTTTCCTTGTATTTTTTGACGAGGGGACTTTTGCAGAGTTTCTGACAGACTTTGTAGGATTTCCATCTGAGTGGGTTTGTCTGTTTCCTCATGGTCATAGTCAGGCTCTGTGCTTGTGGCAAGGCCACCAGTCTGATGCCACCCCCTCCTTACGATTGCACCCTGGATGTAAATAGCATTAGTGCATTCCAGTGGTGTGACGTTTACACCAAGGACTTGATTTCCGTGGTGTCTAGCTCTCTTGTTCAGTGTAACTTATTGTGTCCCCTTCATTTACAGTGCCCAGACACTTCATGGGAAGATACTGTCATAGCTCAACTTCATAGAACTTCAGTCACTGTTGGTTTCCATTGACATAGCAGAGTCCTTGTTACTTGGCTCATTAGTAGTTCCCTTATTAATTAGTTTCTTTGTATCAGCCTTGATTTTTAGTTTACTTTACTCAGTGATTCATAGTTCATTGTGTGTGTGTGTGTGTGTATGTATGTATCTATCTATCTTCTGTCTGTCTGTCTGTCTCTCTGTCTATCATCTGACCATCCATCCATCCATCCATCCATCCATCCATCCATCCGTCCACCCATCCATCAATGCATTATCTATCTATTGTGTATTGGGAATCGAACACAAGGCCATCTGCTGGAAGGACTTTCACTACTGAGCAACGTCTCCAGCTCTCTGTCAGTTTTTTGATGTACTTACTGTCCTAGATTTAGCCCATGAGAATAAATTCCAACTATGTCCTTACATGTCTGTTTAATTTACCTCTGTCATTACTGGGGAACTTGCTTTATTTTTGGGACAAACAAAACCTCGGGGTCATGTTCTTTTCTTGTCTAGTTATGTCCTGTAATCAATGTTGTTTTGGTGATTATTACCATTTTTAGTTTTTGGTTGGATAGTGTGATATCAGGGTTAATTTTAGGAAGTAGGGCATTTAGAAGTCATGACACTGTGTGCTCCGTGCCACATCTTATCTATAGAGCTTTCTACTGATTGAGCCAGTACATGTACAAATATGCTCATATGAGTTGTAATATACACATCATATGGCCCATAACCTACCCATACAGAAGTGAGCACACTCTATGTATTTCCCTTGGATTCTAACAAAAACCCTGTGTTTGTATATGTCCAATTCAACCTACGGTCTCAGGCACACCCTTCTTTTTCTATCTCTGTTGGTCACTGTCTTCTGGGATGATTAAAAACCTGTCTGCTGCGGTCCTCAATGTACTGAGTCATTTGCTTGAGCCTAGAATACACATTAAGTAATCCCCCATCAGCTGACTCATATAACCCTGATAAGCACGTTAACCAATTACAGTTTAGCGTCTTCTGCAATTGGTAAGTCTATACTTTAATGCAGCGTTTGCATAAAATAACATTAAAATGTCGTGATTGGGCAGTGTGACTTTTTGGCAGAAGGTACTGTATCCTTTTCACACGCAGATTTTCTCTTCCATTAGAGTCTTCTCCGCCCTGTTCTCCTCATCAGTTTCCACCCAAAGTACCCAGATCTGGAGTTCTGTAACCACAGATTTCATCTGTAAATGGGTCCGGACACTGTGATCACTACAACCTCTTTTCTCTGCATCTCTGTCTTTGGTGTGCTGTGTCACGAGAACTCCTCATGCTGTTTGAAAGTGTTTTGTTTTTCACCATCGAGGGTGATCTGCGTGCTCAGCACACAGTACCGTTATGAGGCCGAGCTGCACTATATGCCCCCTCGTCTTTTTCTGGACACTTGGATTACTTTCTTTTCCTCTTGGTTATCTGAATTAGGCTGGAGTGGACTCGTGTCTTTCTTTGGGTTAATTTGCTTGGGTGGATAGCAGGACTGGAGGGGCTGAGCATTGAGGAGTCTGAGGAGGGAAGATACCTGTTTGTAGACACGTCCAAGCCGGTCCCCAAGATGTTTGTTTCCTCGTACTGCTGCCAGCAGTGGGTGACTTCTGGTGACCACCCGCCCATGCCAGGGTTCACACTCCAGTCTTCTGAAGTTTGTCTTTTCTCTTGGTATGAATTGATCTTCCTTGTGGATATGTTTCAGTTGTCAGTTTACATACACTAAGGTGACTTTGTTTAATAGCTCTTTTCCCTAGAACACAGATTTTTGTGAAAATCCAGGGTCTCACGATGACTGGCCTAGAGTAACTTACTGTGTAGACCAGGCTAGCCTCAAACTCTCTGCCTCCTGAGTGCGGAGACCAAAGGCTTCACCAGCTCCATCCAAGAATCCTATTACATGCAGACAATTAGGGAGCATGTTCTGTATAGATGAAGCTGTTCACTCACGCAGAATCGCACTTACATGAGCACAAAACCGTGGACGTGCACTGACCAGTGTGAAGGGAGCCAGTGAGAAATCCCCTCTAAGGTGAGAAGGGACTGTCTGTCCTGATGTCCTGCTTCAGGTTTCACTCACTCATTCATTCATTCATTCGTTCATTCATTCATTCATTCGTTTCTCCATTCCTGTGGTATTTAGGATCGTATCAGGGTTCCGTGCTGTACTTTTGGCTAGTTTGTGAGTTCTTCTGTCTTCCACCCTTCTCCACCCTTTCAACTCCCCCAAACTAGATAGGGGAGAAAAAGGACAGAAAGGAAAGGGGCAACATTATCATTAGACTACTTCCTGCTGACTCAGGGTGTCACCTTCCTTGGTAAGTTTGATCTTTGCTGTCAGGATATCTAGTTTCTTCTTCTCACCCATTTGTGCATGGCTACTTGACAAACTGCAAAGAACCGTGTCCAGCCACCATTGGGCGAACCAGCTGCTCCTAATGGGGGCTCTCGAATTTACGTATCCTCTGAAAACTCCCTAATTCCAACTGTCACATGCTTGCAAAAACTATCTACGGCTGGCAAAATCACGTCCCTGCTGCAGCACAAGGCAAATCACAGTCAGCTGCTGTCGACTGTATGGAGTGGCCCCGGATGACCACAGCTGGGATTAAAACTAAAACGCATTCCTATATTCTCTCTGTGTTGTTTTCTTTTAAAGAAACCAAAATCCTCACAACACTACACATGCTCGGCAAGCATCCCACCACTGAGCTATACCTCCCAATCCTACAGTTACTTTAAAGGTTCGTGTTGAAAGTCAGTACTGAATCCCCTTACTGAGCGTGCTCCTGCCACGGAGTGCCTGGTTGACACTTAACTGCATTTCGGCTTCATGAATCAGAAGAGAAAGGGGTCACTGCTGTCTGATTTTAATGGAATCTGCTGAACATGGTAGGGTAGAGGACAGCTCATATTTATGGGTTAAATACTTATTTTTTTCCTTTAAAAGTAATAAAATTTTGGTCTCTCTGGATCTAAGGCTTTGAGAAAGCTGGGGTCTGGCCTGTGCATTTTAATTAAAGGTCAAAGAACACAAGTGACTTACTGAATGAATGACTCATGTCAGAAAAGGACAAACCTAATGGGTTTTGTTTCTGGGTACCAAAAAAAGAAGTAACTAGAAGTGAAGAAGAAAAGAGTGATGGTGATGGAAATCTGATATTGGTGCTGGTGGTGGTGATGATGATGGTGATGGTGGTGGTGGTGGTGGTAATGATGCTGAGTGTGTAAATGCCAGTGTTTCTCAACTTGTGGGTTGAGACCTCTTTGAGAGACCCAAAGGGGTTGCCTAAGACCATCGGAAAGCATACGTATTTTCATTGTGAATTTAATAGCAGCAGAATTACAGTTATGATGTAACCAGGAAATAATTTTGTGGTTGGGGGATCACCACAGGATAAGGTATTTAAAGGGTCACAGCACCAGGAAGGTCGAGAACCACTGGCGTATGCGTTTGTATTGGTGGATGGGGGTATGTTTAGGGGTGAAGCCAGGGTGGGAGGCCAGAGAGGGAAGAGCAGAAATCACAATAACCACATTAGGTGAAGGTGTGCGGCTTGAAATTTGCCTTGGTGGGAGGATGCGGTCCAGTCTGCGTAGGATTGCACGTGAACAATTTTAATTAAAAGGGCGATGTGGTGGAAGTTAGGGGACAGCGCCCGTGATTATCTTCCAGCTACGGTAGTGCACTCTCTAGGAACCACCTGTTTTTAAAACCTCCAGACAGACAAAGCTGAGAGAGCAAACCAGGCATTAGTGTTTCTTCCTCTCTTCTCTCCGCCCACGCTTGTCTTTTGCTACTCTGTTTCATTGGTTTGGAGTTTTGCTTTATCCACCCTGCTTGTGTCTTTGTTACCTGTTCTCTGCGTTTTTTCCATTCGCAGACTTTTAGTTTCCTTGCCCACGCCCCACCATTCCTTCTTCTGCGCCTCTCAGAGACTCTCACGGAATTCCCAGTTATTCTTGGATCCATGAGGACTCATTCTGTTAATCTTGTTGCCCTTGCTTAGCTGCTTGGCTCTGCCCAGGTAGACTGCAACCTGGAGGTATTTCCGTGAATAATTTGTGTGAAGAAAGTGTGAATCTGAGTGGTGTGGTCCAGGACGTAAATATAGAGTAGAATTAGGCAAGAAAGTAGCTGCGTCTCGTCTCGTGGATTTACAAAGCAGAAAACAGGTGTCTGATGGTCTCAGGCATCTGGGGGTCACACAGGCTTCTGGGGCTCACACAGGCTTCTGCGGGTTGCTGGGTTGTTCTGCTGTGGGACAACCAGAGAAATTCTACCTTGGCTCTTTCTTTCTCTTTACTGTAGGATTTCTTGGTAACTTCACAGCTATTCCTTTGGTGATTTTTGTCCCCAGATATGATGCAGATTCTTTGACCAGTCTGCCTCTGTGGACACTGCTCACCCGAAATCAAAAGACTAAGTCCTGGAGGAGCTAGCCTGAGCCAAGCCGGTCCAGGTGATGATCAGGACATGAAATAGCAGAGCGGCCTCAGCTGTGGTGCAGGGAAGGAGGCGGGGATGGAGGAAGGCACTCATTGCTTCCGGGAATCTGGATCTTAGGAGTGTTTTGGAATTTGAACACTTTTTGAGAAGCAGGTCGATCTAGAGTTTGACCAAACAGCCCCACACCTAGCCAGGGACACTGACACCTGTGCAGATGAGGTTTCTCTTCTTTGTTCCAGGGTACTGTCATTTTTTTCTCTTCCAGTCTGTAATCCAGCATGCATAAGTAAATTACATACCATTCTTGCTTGAAGGAAGGTGGACAAAGGTGAAGACAAATTCAAATCCCACTCTTCAGTTGGAGCCTCAGCTGGAGCCATAGGCGCGGCCACCTGCCTGGCCCAGCCCTGCTGTGTATTCCCAGAGACTGGGGAGGGAGGGGACTCAGCCCTCCAGTGCTGTTGGGACTCTGATGCAGAAGACAGATTATCAAAATATATATTTACAGAAGGGAAAGCACAGAGAACCTTTCATTGTACTAATCCACAAACCCTATCATTTCTTGCCAGCTCCCTCAGGGGGTGGGGAGGGCTGCGAGCCAGAGGAGTCTCATCACACGACTCTACAAAGCTTTAATAGCAGGGTGCTGTGGCGAGGGCTGAGATTACAGGACTTTATTATGCTTACAAAACGGAGTAGGAACCAGCATTGTAAATCATCAAGACTAAGCTACACTTAACGGGATAAATGTGTAAAGTGCATTTGGTAATATGGTTTGCTCCTCACTCCGAGTCCTCTCTCTCTTGTCTTCTGCTAATTTGCACACTCGAGCTGTCTGCCGAGCGCTCTTTCACCTCATTAATGTGGATTGCTTGGGCGCATATGCAGAAAATGCCAAGTCGATGGGGTCGGTTCTTCACTGGCGGCCGCCATACTGTCGGTAGTCCACTTAGTAGAAACACACAGGACAGGAAGGTGATGTGTTTGTGAGAACACACATTCGCAAATCGGATTCATAGAGCTCTAGCCACATAGGAAACTCCTTTTCATCCCTTTTTTCCTTTCTGTTATGTTAAGTTTTTGATAGATGAATATGTGATTACTGTATTTTCAGCATTTCCACCCTCCTCCTTCCTGTCCCAGCTCTTCCCATGCTCTCTTTCCAATTCATTACCTCTTCCTTTATTATTACCAACATCATCACCATCATCACCATCACCACCACCACCATCACCATCATCATTATCACCATCATCACCATCACTACCACCACGATCATCATCATTATCGTGTGTGTGTGTGTGTGTGTGTGAGAGAGAGAGAGAGAGAGAGGGAGAGAGAGAGAGAGAGAGAGAGAGAGAGAGAGAGAGAGAGAATACAATCTATTGAGTCCTTTTGTTGTTGCTTATAGGTATATATATTTAAGGATGACCTCTAGGGATTGTGTAACATACCAAGGGTTTATCCTTTGTGAAGACTAATTCTCCCTCTCTCAGGAGTCACTGCCTGCCTGCCTTGCTCCCTCCCTCCCTCGCTCCCTCCCTCCTCCTGACTACCTCCCTCTCTCCCTTCCTCCCTCCTCTCCTTGTTCTGTTTCTGAGCTTGGGATATACTGATCTCCGGTGAGTGCTGTACTGCTGAGCTGTGTCCCCAGTCCACGCTGTTGCTGGCATTGTTAGGATCTCTCTAAATTGTTCACTCTTATAACCAAGGCTGACTTCTAACTTGAGATCTTCCTGCCTCCACCTCTCGGTAGCAGGTGTGAGCTGCATGCCCATCAGATAGTTTTGCTGCAGGACAGTGAGGGGAGATGTGACTGGTAGAAGCATATTAAAACTGCATTTAGAACCCATTTTCCCATTTTCTCAGAAAATTGTAAGTTGAAGTAAACTATGCAGAATCTTTAAAAGTTTATTTCATTGTAATTGAATATGAGGCATTGTAGGTTTTATTTGCATATTTCCATAATAAACTCTATATTCATTCATTATGTTTTTATTAATCATTTATATAATGATTATATCTATACTCATCATTAGAACAACTCTAGAGTCTCTACTGCTGTCCGGAGAAAGGGCTTCAGCCAGCCGTGCTCTCTTCCTCCATCTGGGCGGTGACTAAGTCAGCTATGAATTTAGGAAAGAGTAGTTCACAATCGGTTAGCAAGTGAACTCCTTTCTCTGGTTTTGGAGAGTCAGTTCCCTTTTTACCTGCTGTAAACACTTGTTATAGCAGCACTGGTGTTGTTTGCTATGGCAGATTAAAAATAAGTATGACATTGATTGTAAGTGTGTGTGTGTGTGTGTGTATGTGTATGTGAGTGTGTGTGTGAGTGTGTGTGTATGTGTATGTGAGTGTGTGTGTACATGTATGTATGTGTGTACGTGTATGTGTGTTTACATGTATGTGTGTGTATGTGTGTATATGTATGTGTATGTGTGTGTATGGACATGTGAGTGTGTGTGTGAGTGTGTGTATGTGTGTGTACATGTATGTGTGTGTATGTGTGTATATGTGAGTATGTGTATGTGTACATATGTGTGTATGTGTGTATGTGTGTGTATGTGTATGTGAGTGTGTGAGTGTGTGTGTACATGTATGTGTGTATGAGTGTGCGTGTATGTGTATGTGAGTGTGTGTATATGTCTATGTGTGTGTGCGTGTATGTGTATGTGAGTGTGTGTATGTGTATGTGAGTGTGTGTATATGTGTGTGTATGTGTATGTGAGTGTGTGTATGTGAGTGTATGAGTGTGTGTGTATGAGTGTGTGTGTATGAGTGTGTGTGTGAGTGTGTGTGTACATGTATGTGTGTGTATGAGTGTGTGTGTATGTGAGTGTGTGTATGAGTGTGTGTGTGTTTGTGAGTGTGTATGTGTATGTGTGTGTATGAGTGTGTGTATCTGTGTGTATGTGAGTGTGTGTGTATGAGTATGTGTGTGTATGAGTGTGTGTGTATATGAGTGTGTGTACATGTATGTGTGTATGAGTGTGTGTATGTGTGTGTGTATGTGAGTGTGTGTATGTGTGAGTGTGTGTATATGTGTATGTGAGTGTGTGTATGTGTATGTGAGTGTGTGTATGTGTATGTGAGTGTGTGTATGTGTGTGTATGTGTATGTGAGTGTGTATGTGTGTATGAGTGTGTGTATGAGTGTGTGTGTATGAGTGTGTGTGTATGTGTGTGTATGTGAGTGTGTGTATGTGTGTGTGTTTGTGAGTGTGTGTATGTGTATGTGTGTATATGAGTGTGTGTGTGTATATGAGTATGTGTGTGTGTAGGTGAGTGTGTGTGTGTGTATGAGTATGTGTGTGTGTGTATGTTGGGAGTGTGTCTCTTAACACAGCACACATATGGCTATTATAGGGCAGTTTGGAGAGGTTGATTCTCTCCTCTCACCGTGTGTGTCTCTGGGTTTGAATTCAGATTCCCTGATAAGAGTCTTTATCTGCTCAACCATCCTACTGGCCCTTTTTGTTTATGTATTTGGTTCCTTATCTGCTGCTCTCATGTTAACGTGCTCGTGAAACTGCTACTGAGATTCCTTTTGTCATTAAGACTCTTAGAATGGTTTCTATAGCGTAACGGGTTTATAAGGAGCCAGACCAGTGAGTTATGTTTTCTTACTGTAGCTGATGATGCATTACGTGTGTTAGCGTTATTAAAATCAAATAGCTCACGTGCTGAAAGGGCAGCTTACAAGAGCATCGTGTTGTGTGTTTCCGTGTCATCTCTTGCTGGGTGTTCATACTCCCAGCCTGCTCTTCCTAAGCTGTGGATCACAGGACAGCTGAGTGCAAGCAGGACGCTCCGGAAGCTTGGGCTCACTGAATGGAAAATGAATGGTACATTCACGTAGCTCTCTCAAGAAAACCGAGGTGGACCCTCTGCCATTAGATAGAACTATATGTATATTATTACATTCTCTGATTAACTCGAGTATTAAAATGGTACTTAAAGAGTCTTACAGTTTCAGAAAAAAACGGCGTAAATCTGTGTGTTCAAAAGTCTTACCTTTGAACGTCTGTTAAAACACAGTAGTTTTACAAAACGACTTTCCCTTCATTGCATAATCAAGAGTCAACACTATGATCTAGTTGCCGTGTAACTGAGAATGGCTATCTAGTGATCCAGCTGTCTGGTTTCAGCATTCATTTGCCCCAAACTTGTAAATAAAGTGTCAGGAACGCAAACCATGGGAGAGTATCTTTAAGAACTTCTAGCCTGTCCTTGATGTCCATTGCTGGTGATTAAAGCTGTCTGTGTGTCCCTGTGGATACATATAAAAATTGTAAACCAAGAGCTGTATTTCAGACATGAAAGCCATGGGGTCTTTTGTGAGGAAGATGAATTCAAAGAGACCCACAATTTCCAAGTCTTCTGCAGTCATGCTGGCCACTGTGTCCACAGGGCTGGGCCATGTGCACAGCACAGCTCTCTTCCCATGTCGCCTCTTCTGGGTGTGAAATCTATACTATACAGCGAGATGGAGAAAATTTCACATTTTTGCCCGAGCACACTTGCTTCTGTTTTAAAGGGCATTCCCCTTACGATGCTGGTAATGGGCATCTCTTTCTCTTTTAGACTATGGGTCACTAAAGAATTTATGAAAAGTAGATAACTTTCCAATCCTACTCTTTGTGCTAAGCCCCTGTCTGGGGAGACTGTCCTCAGGGACTGGCCCAGGTGTCACAGAGGTCAGTGACCTCTTAATAGGTCTTGGAGGCAAAAGCAGGAATCCTTCTCCCCTGTGCCCCAGGGCTTGGTTTCTTTAAACTTCAAGGAGTTGGGCTGGGAGTCTCCTTCCCTCCTTCCACTGTACCTTCAGGGGAAATTGATCGATTAGAACTGGTTATTCCACCAGCTCTGAACCCTTCCCTCCCTCCTTGTTCCAACTGGAGCTTCTCAAAGTTTAAAGGGATCGTGCCTCCTGGGTGAGCGGTAGGATGAATGTAGGTAGATTACCGAGTAGAGCTCTTTGAACACACATTAGAACTGCTAAAAAAAAAATATTTGCAACGGTAGGGAGTATCTGAAAGCAAAAGGGAC
>NC_141551.1:5120000-5242500 GCF_021556685.1 Rattus norvegicus | reverse complement strand
GCAAAATGTGCCAGGACCCAAGGTTGACACTGAGTTTTCCTCAGTCACTGTCCACTGTATGTGTTGAGGTGGGGGCATCTAGCTGGACCTGACGCTCCCATTTCCAGTGGTCTGGCTGGCTAGCTAGGGACTACAGGGACTGCTTGGCTCTGTGTCCCTTATGATGGGGTTGCAGAGGGCCACCACTCCACCCAGCTCTTAAGTGTGTTCTGGGGATCTGAACTCTCGTCCTGTCCTCATGCTTCAGTGGTATCTCCCAGCTCATGTTCTGTTTTTTTTTTTTATGCAAAATATCTGCTCAGGTTGCTAAGTACCTGAGAGTTCTGCTCTGAATAGAAGGCTCCTGTAGCTAGGGCGAGTTCAGCAGATGGTCAGGAGCTCTTGGAGTTTCTGCAAAGGGGCATGCGCAAAGGAGGGAGCTGGCTAATGCTCTTGTCTTTCCAGAGATGGGGATTTCGACAACCAGGGCTTACTGCCTCTCCGAAACCCAGCAAATTGATTCTTCAATCCCAGAGCATTAGATCAGCACTCTCCCCCAGCCCCTCGCTGTCTCCTTTCCCCTCCCTGGTCTTCCTCTCCCTCCCTTTTATCACTAATATCCATGTCTATGGGAAATATTTTTTATTAAGGAATCATTAGTTTTGACCAGGAAATGCCACCCCTTCCCCTCCCCTAAGCTCTGAGTGTGGGGCGGGGGGGGGGTGAGAGGGGGAGAAATTACCAGGCAGATTTAATTTTACCGTTGGTTGCTTGGAATCTGTGACCACCTTGTGAATCTTGAATCTTTTATGGCTGACTTTCAGACTGCCGTTTCCCCATCCTCTCTCTCTCTCTTTGTATTATTTTCATTAAAAATTCCATTAGCTAAAAAAATCAATGTAATCATTTTGGTAGTAATTAATTCTTAGAAGCAGTCTTCTAAAGGAGAAATGAAGGAATAAAACTGGAAAGTGTTAAAATAAGTAGAAAGTAGTGTGCTCTCTCAAGGGCCCCTTGGAAGTGGGAATATGGATGGTGGAGGGGACTTTCTGGCAAACCATAAAGGACAGTACCTACGCCAGCACTGACTCTGTTGCCCCACCTACATGGCTAGACGCTTTCTTCTAAAGCCTCCTTATCTTGAAGGAAGGACTGTTAGGAAACACTGCTAACACCATATTCACTGCTTTAACGAGGTGGTCGGAGAATCAGTCTGCTGTAGCATTTGACATCTGAAGGAGGCTAATACACGTTTTGTGTTTTTCTGATATTAGACATGATCATGGATCTGTGAGAGAAGTCATGAAAGTCAGAGCCCATACTTGAAAATATTCCTGAAGAGTTTGAAAAGAGAAAGTGTGAGTTTAATATTTAGTGTTGTGCCTTAAAACACTCTCCTTTTAACTCGGAAGCACTCCCCTGCAGAGCACTTGGCTATCCTGCCCCAGGCTCCAGATTCAACCCTCCTTACCGCCAGTAAATAACTAAAGAGGCTGTTGCCTCCCGGATGCTGCAGGAAGGGTCAGTAGAGGAATCCTTCTGGGTCCTGTGTGTGCCACCTTCTTGGGAAGATGTGTGTATTTGGCTTTATCAGAACAGAGAACGCCATGTTCGGGGAGGAAGGAGGAGTCCTGTTTCTGTTATGGAAGACCCTGCAGCTTCATTCTACACAACCCAGCAAACATAACCGCCTGCCGTTGTTCCCCCTTTCACGTGCACTCCGTGCTGAGTGTGTGATCATGCACAGCGGGCACCACCGGAAAACTTTTGCACTTGTATTTGACTTACTGGCTAGCATAGCTTTCTCCCTCATGCAGACTTCCAGAGCGACTTTGGAAGGTCTCTCTCTAGTTTTATGAATTAGCTCAAAAATTAGAGCACATTAATTTTCATTTAGCGAAGTTTAAAATATTCATATCTCATGTCTAGCAGGCATGCCTAAGTGTCTTGGAACTGGTCTGGCTGCACTGGAGGTGCAAGAGAGCAATGGTTTGGAAAACCACCTGCACTTGGTGAGTTCATTCCAACACTGGAGACTTGTGTTTGTGTTTTCTAGGGAATAGGACCAGACAAAATGTGTCAGATGCTCAGGAGATGGTCAGCTGTTTTAGTGGTGCGCCTGGCATATTGAAGCAGCATATTTTTAATGGGGATGTGGCAGCATGTTTTGCTGAGCGCTGTGAGGGGGCAAAGGAAATGTGTCCTGAGCTCTAGTCCAAGGCTCGCACTGTGTGCGAGAGAACAAAACACACTCGTCTGAAATTCTAACGTCGAATGTGGCGGTGTGTCACTAAAAGGCAGAATTGTTAATATATGGGTGGGTGGTTCAAAGAAGGACGGGTGGGTGGTGAGTGTGTGCAGGAGAGGTCTTCTGGAAGGAGTCAGGGGTGAGAGCCACCCAGAGGGGTCATCAGGAAATGAATGGGCAAGGAGGGGTTGTGAGTGGCAGAGCTAGATAGGGCATTCCAGGGTGGCGATTGCTGATGTTTGAAGACTCGGACCTCAAGTCCTGATATCTCGCACAGACAACAGTTTCATAAGCTATAGCGTTCTGTCACTGCAAATTGCACACTCAGAGCACTCAGCAATTCCAGCAGGGCACAGTGCACGGGAAAAGTGCTGTAGGTCTACACAAAGCAACCTCCATAAAGCCAGCTCCTGGCCAGCAAGATTAACAAAACGAGCTTCACCTTAGGTTGTCCGATGAGAGCAAGGGTCGGGTAGAGCTTATGCACAGCCGTTGGAAGTGTGTTAGGCTGCGGCGGCATTTGGGAGCAACCAGAGACACTTCCAGAACCCCTTTAAAATGGAACGAGTAATGCAGGTTCTCACATGAAATTTCTTCACACACCAGAAGCACGGCTAGTCAGTCTCCAAGAGATGACACCTTATGGCCGCTTCGGTTACACCAACGCTTTTGTCGAACTGTCCTGGAGTGTCTCAAGGCTTAATTTTCATTCAACTTTTACTCTTGTTATACCAAAGGCCCATCGAATGTAAACTTCCTCCAGTGAAAGAAGAAATTACTGGCACTGCTATTCATAGTTTAATGAAAAGTCTTACTGCTTCTTAAATTTATATTTTTATGCCGATCGACATTATTAATTGGTCACTCCTTTATCTGTACTCATGAGGTAGGACAATATTTTCTCTCCTTTTTAATGAAGAGATTAAGAAGTCAAACACTTCCCTGAGTCCTCCCAACAACTGTTTCCATATTGGCTGGGGATCAGGTGAGTGTAGTATTGGTTGCATGTCTAGTGAGGTGGTAATGTTGGTGTGGGGCGATTGGCTACGCCTGAGGCGTCCTTTCCCATCAGACATACAATGTGAAAATCCAGTTACACCAAGCGGGAGTTCACACTTCTCCAAGTAGTTCTAGTCAGTAGGCTCAGATGTCTTCTGTGGTTTGACGTGAAGAGCCTCTCTCTCACCTTCTCTGCCCCATCTAAAAGGCCATGGGGACTTGGGTCTTCAGATGGTGGCACTATTTTGGGAAACCAGAAGGTGGGGCTTAGCGGGAAGAGGGTGGGTCATAGGTGAATGTGTCCTAGGCGGTGACTTGATTTCTCTCCTCTTATTTCTCCATTACACAGTCTTGCTAACTTGATGTCTCAAGTTCAGGAGGCCAAGTAGTCATGGGCTGAACCATCGAAAATTGACTCAGAGTGGAGTTTGCTCCTTTTATGTTATTCTGTTAGTGTCATCTAAGACCAAAAGAACATAAAGTCATAGGTGAAATAGTTTTCTCTAACAGAAAAATCCCAAGATAACCATAGCCTATCTGACAATGACGGCTCTTTATCTCACCTGGGTGAGAGCTACAGCGATAACTAATGGAGAGCGGGCTCAGGAGCCCTGTGGGTCTTCAAGGACCAAGGCTTTGCTCCCTGGAGCTTCATTATCTAGGACACGACTGGCATCTTCAAGTAGGAAAACATGGCTGCCAGAGTTTGTATGCATGTCTAGCTTGGATTCAGGAGAGAAAGAGAAGGTTAAAGCTGTGCCTCCTGGGAACCTGCCCCTGAATTTCATAGTCAACTCTCGCTGACCTCCTATGGGAAAGGACGGCTGTGGTTTGAGCTACACATCTGGTGGTCTCACACACAGTTGCTGTATTTGATTTTTTTTATTTTACATTATTTTATAATATTTTATATTCCTAGAGATAACATTTCTTCCAAGGTCATGTATAATTTAGAGAATGTGCTAAAATGTAAGAGCTTTTAAACTCCCAATGTGGACGGACCTTTTTCTCTGGTTGATAACTTGCGTTCTTTAATTATTTAGGGAAAGCACATCACATTTTTTCCAGTGAAGGGACTGTTTGCAGTCAGAGGCAGAGCTAGGGGCTAGGACTCTTTCGTTGGCCTTTGTTGTTGCCATTGTTTTGAGTACACAGTACTCCTAGAGAGAAAATAAGGAAACAGGCCTTTATCGTAGCTGAAGTGCTTGATAAAGCCAAGTCAGGCATGTTATGGATATATGACCCCAGGGAGTGTTTTCTGAGCCAGGGTACAACATTGAAAATTTTGTGTTCCCAGCCAACCTCAACACTTTCGTGTCCTCAGGAACTCTATTTCCCATGAAGACATCATAAACCATGTTCCACTGTGATTGTCCTTGTATATGGAGACAAATTAAGTGAAAGGCATGTCACTTGTTTCTTCTGCCTGTGATGTTCCTCTAGGCACTGCGAGCTTTCCATTGACAGCAGGAGGGAGGGACACACCGATAGGATCCAACCAAGGTAGAAACCGATGCCCGATGTCTGAGGCTTCAGTACTAAGCATGTCATGGGCCTCGAAGTGCTTGCCCCCTTTAGCCCACACCCTTCTTCTTCATGGTCCTGCCAGGCATCACCTGTGATTAGATGTGTGGAGAAACATGTCTAGATAATCTGTAGTTAAAGGGGTTCTGAAAGAAAGTAATTTTTTTCAGTTGCTAGGAAAGAACACAGGGCTCGAATGGAAAGTTCCAGAACGAAAGCTTAGAGTTGGGGGACCCTGTGAACTCACCTCATTGAGCTTCTTTTTCATAGAAAAGAAACTTGGGGAGATGGCTTGTTTGTAAGGTGCCTGCTGTGCAAACATGAGGGCCTGACTCTCGATCCCTAGGACCCACAACAGAAGGCTGAGTATGATCACTGAGCCCCTGTTACCCCAGCAAGGAGGATGGGAGATCGGAGGATCCCTGAAGCTCACTGGCCAGCCAGTGCAGTAAAACTGGTGAACTTTAGGCTCAGATAGAAACCCTGTATCAAAAACTAAAGCTAGAGAACCTGAGGCAAGACAGCTGATGTCAACCTCTGGTCTCCAGATGTACTTGCATACTGTATACTTACGCCCCCACCCCCACCACCGTATCTACACAACAACAGTAACATGTACACATATGTGTGAACACCCCTCCCCTCAAAAGAAGAAAAGCAAACGTTGAGAATGATGTTCCGCCAGGACTTAGCCATTGAGTTTCTGTTTCCAAGTCCAGTGTTGGTTTACCACAGAGGTTTAAGGTTCCATGGACAGTGGTTGACACCACTCTTGCCCACAAACATAATCTGGGTAGAGAACTTGTTTGTTAATGATTGACACTTGCTCCAGAGTTGCCTAGCGACGCATCTGCAAGTGGATGGACTCTAGGAACCCCTTCCCCTTTCCCCTTCTCACCTAATTTGAATATTTCCCCTTTCGGAGTCATTGAGAGAGAATCTTGCTGATATTTTGGAAGGACTCTAGACAGCCGGAGGCCTGCACCTGCTACTGGGTGCTATTTTGTTTCAATCTGGTGGATTAGTCCATGAGGCTGGTCACCATTTTGCCATGAGAGTAGGCTTTGTGGGTCTCTGGGAATACCTAATGTCAGCAAGGAAAAGTCTCTACCTACCTTACTGTAGGGCGTGGTACTTAAAGAGACAAGGCCTCTTCATTTGTAGTCTGTGTCCTGAGTGGACAGTAGGGAGGGCATTGAGATCCTTCTCAGCTGTTTCAGTGGCCACACCACACAGTGCCCATGTCATCTTGTGTCCTCTTCTGCTCCACTGGACGCCTCAGATCTTTCTAACCTTGTATGAAACCTTTCCCGGATTTTAATAAACCTCTAATGTGTCCCCAGTGTATATCCTGAACTCCATAAAACTGGGTACAGATGATGGAAGAAAAAGAAAATTCCTGCTGCCAGTGGCTCATGTTTGCTAATTGGAAAAGTTATGGGTGCTTTCAAAATAAAAGCAAGTTTATAGATACCCTTTATAGAATAGCTGTTACATTGTTAGAGAATTAAAATGTATGTCATCCCAACAATCATCCACCGTTGTGTTAGCAAAGCTCTGGAGAAGCATAAATGTTTCTCAACATTGCTTGATGTTTGCAAATTATTAGTATGTACACGTCTGTGGGCGGGAAAGAATTTGACTGAAGAACCAAAGGGAAAAAGGAGGAGCAGAAAGGTTTTAATGTGAATATATGCCTCTTTTGACAACATCACGGAAAATAATGATTTGCACATCCGTTTGAAGAACCTTTAGTTTTTGTAATGTAATTTAAAGGTTACTGTGGCTTCTTTACAGTTGCTTTGGTGATATTTCTCTGGATTTTCTAAAACATTGGTTATATTAAAAAGGGTGTAAAGAAACACCAAAGTAAGCTTGTTGGTTTGCTTCTGTGCTGTTCTGTCAAAATGTACATTTAGAATAGCCACTCCTGTAATATCTCCATCTCGTCTGTGTGTGCGTGTGTGTGTGTGTGTGTGTGTGTGTGTGTGTGTGTGTGCTGGTGTGTGTGTGTGTGCTGGTGTGTGTGTGTGTGCTGGTGTGTGTGTATGTGTGAGTGTGTGTGTGTTGGTGTGTGAGTGTGTGTGTGTGCATGTGTGTGTGTGCCTGTGTGTGCTTGTGTTGTTGCTGTTTGTGTGTGAGTCTCAGCCACTTCTATGACATTGCGTGTGTCCATTATCTTTTACATTGTTGCAACAAAGTACAACGAATGGATTTCATGGGTTTTCCACATACATTCTCTATCACTTATGAATCAAAATTATCTATCTATACTAAACCTATATAGACTTTTTATCATTATTCCATAAATAACACAGCATAACTATATATCATCTAACTTATATTTGTTTGACAAGCATTATGCAGTTATAGTACATAAAGAATGTGCGTAGGGCAGCTACCATACGGGACTTGAGTGTCTACTGAATTTGGTACCCAAGAGGATTCCTGGAACTGACTCCCGGTGGATGCCAAGCTATGGCTACATGACAGAAACTGTTAACAATTTTTTGTTGCTGAATAATGAACCACCATAAAAGTTAACACCTTACAAACAATAACAATATATTATTCTTTCAGACTCTGGGTTAATTAGGTGGATCTTCCCTTTCCTATGGGATTGACTCGGAGGTCCAGTGTGGTTTCACCTGCATGGCTGGTGTGGCTGCTCCAGAGAACACAGCAATTCTGGCATCAGGCCTCTGACTGCCATTTGTAGAGGCCACCTTCCTTACCATAGCTAGGGGCTAGCTTTCAAGCAGAAGTGTGCCCAGGTCCCAGCTGCAGCCTGGGAAAGCTCAGGCTAAGAAGAACACTATGTCGCTGCCATCTTCTTCTACCATTTCAGATAAGTTCCCTGTCTTAGTGGGGAATGAGCAGGGGGGACATCAGTGCCATGGTGGTGACAGGAGAAGGTCACACTGCAGGAGAGCATGAGGGACAAGAGTTATTATTGTGGCCACCTTGGGAAACATAATCTACCAGAGAAATCAAAGTCCTTCTTATTATCACTTCTTTTCTTCCAAAGTCTGTCATGCAGTTTTAATTGATCTCATGCCTCTCAGGGAGAGCTGGGGAGCATGGACTTATCAAGTGTAATTTCTTAAATGGTTGCCTTTTGTCCCCGTATAGCATAGGTTCCCTGTTGAGAGTGGTGTGCACTTAATAGCCAACCCCACTCTGTCATGTCACCAGCATTCTGTATTTATTAAAGAAATGGTCATCAAGTATAGTGGTTTTTTTTTTTTTACCCTGATCCTCACAAGGCAAATGCCTATTACAAAGCCCTACCTGTCCTGTCATTTAAACACCTGTTAAGAGGGGTTTACTTCCTCTTTTACATAAAGTGTAACTTAGGGTCCCCTAAATATTTCCTCCTAGATGAACTAGTGTATATAGTTGTGTCATTCGAAGTAGCCAATCATGCCTGCACTAGAACCGGTCCCTCGTCTTCTGTCTGTAGCACGTTTGTGTTTCAGGTCGTCTCACAGGCTTCCTCGCTCCCCTGAGGACATTGGAAGTCCTCAGTTGTGTTTGGTGGCCGCAGGTTAGTGTCTTCAGTAGACCTGCTGTGCTGTGGCACCCGCCCCCCCACCCCAGTGCCAGAGTTTACTCAGCCGAGGAAAGCTGCTTCTGATAGAGATGAGTCAGTTTCCGTCCACATCGGCATGTTTACTCCTGGGGACAAATGCAGAGGATGACAAACCTGGGCCATGTGACCACCCGGGATTGTTTTTCCTCTCTGGGTTTCTATGTGGGAAGCTGTTGTAGTTAGAGCTTTGCTGCAGCTGAGCCCAGGATGTCCGCTGTCCAAGGTGCATCCATGTTTGTGGGCTGCTTCTGTGGCTTGGAGCCAACAGCACATTCTTTTGAGATGCATTCACTCTTTAGAAGAGGGGCACCATCCTGTGCCTTCCCTGGAAGGCTCGATGGAGCCTCACGTCTAGTTGGTTGCTACCAGCGAATTGCTGTCAAAGTCAGCAAATCTCAATATCATTTCCTTCTGTAGCCTATTACACACGCACACACACACACACACACACACACACACACACACTCACACACCACTGTTGTGGTTATTGGTAGGCACACACGTGTATTTATATGAGTGCATACTTTATTAGTTTCATTCTCATGGCTGTGACTGGATATGCTTAGCCAAAAGCAACTCCAGCAGCATTTATTTTGGCTTATGCCTTACATGGATACAGTCCACCATGGTGGGAACACATAGACACAAGAGCACAAAGCGACTGGTCCCCTTACATCTGGAGATGGGAGGAGTGTATGGAGTGGGGCCAGGATGTAATAATCCTTCCAGGTTCCCTGCTCCCCAGTGACTCATCCCCTCTGCCGAGGCTTTACTTCCTAAACTTCCTTCCTTACTTTCTACAACTTCCCAAAAGAGCACAACCCAGCTGCAGGGGGGTGGGTGGTGGTGTCATGCGTTCACACACACGTTTCCATGGGTGGCATTTCATATTTAAACCATAACATGTATATACATGCATACTTACCGCAGCATGAGTTTCTTGCCTAAGTAGGTACTTGAGCATGTAGGCAGAGTTTGTGTTCAAATACATGTGCACATATATGTGCTCGAGTAACAGTGTGTTCCCCGGGTTGGACTGGATTAAGAGTGTCACTGCAATTACCCTGGTCTCCTGTTTAACGTATGTGATTTAGATGGGACAGGTGAGTGTTAAAGGCATTCTTGTAGAGGAGCTGAGTGACAGGGGACAGTATGCTCCCCATTCTGCCATGATGGGCAGGGGCGAAGGCTGTGGAGTGCAATCAGACTTCTTTGTTTGAGCCTTCCATTTGTTTTAGCAGCAGCAGGACTACAGAGAAATGCCCAATGGGGCTCAAGGTCTAGTCTCAGATTTACTCTGACTCAGTCCACGTCCCATAATGCAGGCACAGTGTATTTGAGAGGGTCTCTGGTTCTATGATTGGGCCCAGAGCTCACTGAGTGACAGATTCATTTACCTCAGACAGTTCTTGCAGGAACTGACAGAGAGAGTTGAGGATGCAGTCCAAAGGCTTCTGAGAACTCCATCTTCCTGTGATTGTGAGTATTCCTTTCTGCGATTTCAATGAAATGCCAATGGTCTATGTTTAATGACCAAATCCCATAAAGCCCTGGTGAATGAATGGTTGAATTATGAAATGACTCATTGGATGAATGGAAAAGGTTTCTTATCTAAGATGCACGTTAAGGAGGTTTGGGAATTCTTATGTTGAAAAGAAGAGACTCTGAAACTTAGCTAAATACATATCCTGCCTTCCCAGCAGAAAGCTATGTTCTATTCCTAATGTTCAGAGTACCATCTCAAGAATTTATTCTACCATCCAGACGGGATGAAATAAGCAAGAAGGTTTTGCAAAGAGTTTTGAATATTGTAAATTGGTCCTGTCCGACAAGATCCTCTCTGATAAGAGACCACCTGGAGAGCATACGCTTGCCATCTCACCCCTTAGCAAAACTGGATTGTAAGAAATACATGACTTAAACCCGATACGTGATGCATATTCTGAAAGAATTTCTGACTTAAAGAATGATGTTCCTGTTCTAGGTTCCACGGTAATTTATTGTAAGTCTGTCATCTTTAGTGATGTTGGGGAAGGGAAAAAGAAACAGTTTCTGCTTCCATATTTTTTTCCTTCACAGAGTAACCACACAGGCACACACAAGTGCAGAAAACCACAAGACCTTGTTCTTGTTACCATTCCTGTATTCAGTACTTACCAAACTACAGGCGCTGCTTCTTCTCCTGAATAAATAGCCTTGAACGTGTTTAGAAATATTCCTTTCTAGGAACCTGTTGTCTTACAGTCATGTTTCTAATTTTTTTTGAGAGAGAGAGACAGAGAGACAGACAGAGAGAGAGAGAGAGAGACAGAGAGACAGAGACAAAGAGACAGAGAGACAGAGAGACAGAGACAGAGAGACAGAGAGACAGAGAGAGACAGAGACAGAGAGAGACAGACAGAGAAAGAGACAGACAGACAGAGAGACATAGAGAGAGAGAGAATATACACACAGTACATATGTGTATGTGGTGTACATGGTGCTCAGTGGACAGACTTGGCTACAAGGCCTCCATTCCCCATTCTGACACTGCCTTGTTGTTTACCACTGCATCTGCTATGGCTGCTCACTTATGAGCTTAAGGACTTTCCCTTGTACCCTCCTTCCATCTTGACATATGAACATTAAGATTACAGACTCCTGCTATCACATTTCAGTTGACCTTGGCCTAGGAGTCTAAACTCTGGCCCTTGTACTCTACTCACTAAGTCCTCTTTCTAGCTGTCTGACTTGGGATCATGAAAGGCAGCAAAAAGATAGGGAGACACATTCTAGACAACGTAGTTACTTAAGCAGCAAAGTGTGAATCCCACATTTTGGAACTTTGTCTGTTTTCAGAATGACCCACTTTATAGCAAGGGAGACTTGACCTTGACCTTGAAGGGAAGGAGTCATTGGTAAAGACAGAGAGGCAGTTAGAGGTGTGTTTGAACACAGACATCCTGCAATGGGACCCAAGAAGGCCAAAACGATTTCTAACGTTTGTTCAAGAAAGTGTTCTCGTTTCTTTTTCTGCTCCATATGAGTTTGCCAACTGCAGGAGTGTCCCATTTCAAGGCCATCAGCAAGGGGGTTCTCTTAGGATGTAGTATGATGATCTTCTGTAAACAGATAAACTAAATGGAGGTTCTTAAAATCCTAGCAAGTTCATCCAAAGACTCTCTGCTTCTTGCATAAAGGAGTTTGATCCTTGAAATGTGCAAGTCCATCTCTAAATAGAAGGATTCAGGGTTATTTACAGTTCCTCTGAATGGAACTATATCTACAGAGAATACTAATTGCAGGTGACAGCACATCTCTTTGAGGAATTACATTTTGTGCTGTAGTGTCTCTGTCAACAAGGATATTATTACCAAAATTATAGATCTAGACACTATGTATTGTATTGTAAGGCAAAAAGAAATGAAATAAAGTAAGAATATTGTTTCTATGTCATATGATCAGAACTCATCAAAGAACATAGTACAGAAGACAAGAAGAGCTGTAAGCCACTGCTGTGTTATCTGAATCCTATGCTTTAAACCAAAGTAATGACAAATAAAAGCTTCTTAGCTAGACATCCATCAGCCAGCTAACTGTGGCAGTTCCCAGGGCTGGTCAGAATGCGCCACAATGGAGACCTTAAGATTCTGCTCATGGGAATGAAAATTGGTAGGAAAACAGGTTGGTCTTGTCTAACAAATTCAAAGACATGTGAACTCTTCAACTTGACATTTTCAGTTTTCCTTAGTCTGGAGAAAAGTAAGTGTGCATAGGGGTGACATGTGCACATGGATATTCATAGCAACATTGTTAAATGCTGTTAACTGGAAATAGAACTGAGGACACAGCTAAATGGATAAAGTCCCATCCATGCAAGCATGAGGACCCGAATCCAGATTTCCAGGATCCACAAAAAAACAAACAAACAAACAAACAAACAAACAAAAAACAGGGAGGGAGTGGGAACAGCAGGTAGGATCACCTGCATATGTGGCAATCAATCCTTAGATGAGAGACATTCCCTCAAAAGATAAGGTAGAGAGAAACGATGAACAATACCAATATTAACCTCGGGCCTCTACACATATGGACAAACCTATCCTTTTCAACACTCAGGCACATATGTAGGTGTGGAGACACACACACACACACACACACACACACACACACACACACACACACCTACCTCTCTGGAAGCAACTCAGCATCAAGCCAATAGAGTGGTGAAACTATGCGTGTTCACATGATGGAATGCTAGGAACAGGGAAATGAATGCTCTGCGGGTATACAGGCCGAGGGTTCCTCTAGAGAAAATGGAGAGTTGACTCAAGAAAACAGACAGCAAAGACTACAGCCTAAACGAATCCATCCACACAGAGTCCAAAACTTCAGTTAACTCAGAGTTGTCTGCATAGGTGGGATGCCAAGCACCATCACAAAGGTCATGCTTGCTTTGAGGCAGCCAGAGTAGATGATGGTGACCAGGTGTTCTGCAGGTGTAAGTGCTGCCAGTGTCCTGTCACCAGCGGTGCAGCTGAGGTGCCTGCACTGTGGGTGGTTTGTGTTTCTTGTTGAGTTTCTTATAATTATTGACTAGATTGTCCATTTGCTTTCATATATATATATATATATATATATATATATATATATATATATATATATATGAAATTTTATGTGATAGAGATAAAGCATGGAAGAAATAACAATATAATAAAAAGATTTCTGTCATACCCTGTCTCTTAAAGCACAAGACAATTCTAGGAGAAGTGTAGACACATTTTCTTCCAAATGCATCATTGTTACCGTCTCCATTGAATGGCTAAGTACAAGTTCACTACTAGAATTGAATAATTTAGAAATACAATAGATAAAATAGAAACCTCATTTTTTCCCTAGGATCGCAGGAAAAGAAAAGGTCCAAGATTGTCAGAATTAACTTTGGTAACAAACATTTATATAATTGTTTTCCTGCAGTGTATATATATATGTAGACAGCAGAAAGCCACTGAGTTTCACCTACACGGAAAGCGCCTGGAGATTCTGCAGAAACTGAGCAGTGAGGCAGGGAGTGGGAATGCCCTGTCGTCTAGAGAAACCAAAAGCTTCATGTGGCTCTTATTCTTTCAGACCCACCTGTGAATTCCTCTTTAAGGGAAGCCATCATCGTACCCACGCCGCAGAGTATTATCCAGTAATGAAAGGGAATGTTAATAAAATCATTTCTTTTTCATGGTTATGTGGATCAAAGTTGCAACTTCAAAATACTCGTGATAAGAACGAACCTTTTCAAGATTCTTGGTTTCTGGCTGTCAAGGGTAATAGTCATTAGACTTGACGTTCCATGCCCTGCATTAAAGAAATTGTTTGTGAGTAAGCAAAACCAAACCAAACCAAACCAAACCAAAAATCCCCCACACCAAAACAAACAAAATAAAATCCATACTTCAGCTGTAATTTGCTAATTATAAATCTATTTTTTTAAAACAAGTATTGTATCTTAAAGGTGAATTTTTAATTCAAATATGTGACAATGACAATGTCTCTCTAGCAAAGGCCTGAGGCAGATGGATCAAAAGTGAAGGTTGTGTCTGCAAGAAAGGCTTGAAGCAACTTTGCTAAGAGCAGCCTACCAAATTGGCTTATTTCTAGATAAAGCCATATAATACTATTTAAGTAACTGGATTACGAAAACGAGTGCTAACAAAGCAGCAGACGGTTTGACAGTCGAGCACAAAGTGTCCACGTGATGTGAAGACCATCATGAATCCCTACTCTAAGAAGCTCAATTAAAGTTTGGAAATAATAATTTTCTTGTTAAGTCTCTGAAGAGCAGCAATCGTGAGGCTGCTGTGAGGTAGAACCTGGGAAAGCCAGCGGTAAACGCTGTACCCCTGGAACAACGATTCCGTGATTCTCTAGTGTCAATTTATTGGTAACGACTGTTTAGAGATCTCTAAGAAATTAGGGAGTATGCATGCGTGTTTGCATGCGTGTGTGTGTGTGTGTGTGTGTGTGTGTGTGTGTGTGTGTGAGAGAGAGAGAGAGAGAGAGAGAGAGAGAGAGAGAGAGAGAGAGAGTTTGAGTGTGTGCTCGAGCAAGTAGTGTGTATGAGTAAATATAAGTCTGAGAATCTTTACCGTTGCAACAGTTCGGCTTGGAGCCCTCACCTAGACAAAAGATAAAAGCGAAGGAAGATGACTTATGGTCATTTCCACAATTATATTTATGACTTTTCTCTAACTATTGACTAGAATGATCTGTAAGCACAAGAGACTAACCAGAGCTTCTGTACTGTTTGTTCCTCATTTTAATTTATTAAAGTGTTAACGGGGGAAAAAGAGGCAAACTGTACAAGAGGGATCTATTGAGCACTAGATGTGGAGGTGACCTTGAGTCCTGACAGAGCCGGGTCCAGTCCATGCTGATGAACGACTGGGGCTCCTAAGAGTGTGGTCATCTCTCCTTGTGTTCAGGTTGAGAGGTTTTATGAGTTTTACGTATCTTGGAATTCTGTTTAATAATAAAAATAAAATAGTTTGAAATCCATAGTTTTAGTACTTAATGTCCTCATATTGGTCATAGTCTATTGCTATAACAAAATGTCCAAGGCTTGGTGACATACTTAGCTCCAGTTTGGAGGCCCAAGGGTCCGATGTCAATGTGTACTTAATTCTCATGATAAATCCTAGAGCTGCATCAACTCGCCAGACCATGTGAGTGTGAAAGACATCGTACAGTAAGACAGGAAGCTAGGAATGATTCGGTGCTTGGACTGGCTCATTTACAACAACCTAGTCTTTAACGGAGTGTACAGAGAATCTCTTACATGCATCGCCTGTCAAGAGAAAAGCCCACGGCCAATGAAGTGAGGCAGGAAGTAGGAGGTGGGACACTGGCAGGAAGAGAGGATTCTGGGAAATAGTGAGCGAATAAAAGGGAGACTTGCCTGGGAACTGGATGTGATGGAGGTAAACCAGCAAGTAACTGAACTGAGGTTAGAATAAAAAGAGAGCTAGATGCTGAGGGAGACACTGAGGAGATCCAAAGAGAGAAGCAAACTGGGACTTGAGAGGTAACTAACCAAACTATAGACATAGGATAGTTTGAATGGGTTAGTTATGGGCTAGTCAGGGAAAGAGCCAAAGCCGTGACCAATACATTTAATAATAAATAATTAGTCTCAGAGTCGTTATTGTTGGGAACTAAGTGGAAAAGAAAAAAACAGATTCAATATTTTTTTACAACTGTGTCTCACAAGAGCATAGTTCTTTAAGGGGACCGTTTCTCCGATGACCTAACTACTTCTCACTAGTCTCCAACCTTTTCAGTGGGATTGAGACAGTGTCTCACTACATCGCTAGTGTGATTTTGTGTAACCTATGCTGGCCTCAAACGTGTCTTGATCCTCTACAAGTATCAGGTAAGAGATGAGAGAGTAGATGCGAAAGGCCTGGTTCTACAGTGATGCTGTGGGGAGCTTTGCAGAACTCAAGGGTTGGGAAGGCATTGATGAAAGAGACTTTTTGTTCTGCTTTTACAGACTCCAATGCGTTCCCTTATTGCGCCCCTGCGTGTAGATCACTCGTTGGAAATCTAAGCACCATACCATTGCAGAGATGGTGCTGAAGAGTCAAAGAACAATGCAGTAAAATTAGCAATATTTATACAAGAAATATGTGAATGCTGCCTGGACAGTGTGGGTGATGGTGACGTAAAGGAGGTTCCAGTGTAAAGTGGGACACTGTCAGGTGACATGAGTTAGTGCCCATGCTCATCTGATTTAATTCAAGCCAAAATGTGTTTTTGATTTTCTAGGTCAAGTGGCAGGTTGTCCTTTAGTAAAAAGAGGCTGAAGCGTACTTAACTCCTTTCTGATTTCTGTTTCCCTTATCTTCCTTCTATTCCTTCTTTCCATATGTCCTAAGCAGGCTCCTCTTATGTATCAGATCCTGCCAGGCACTACATTCTTTTTTGTTCCACAAGAAGTTTTGATGTGTTGTTTTCCAGGTAGACTGCCTACAACTTCTGAATAACTGGAATTTAAATAATGCCATGACTCAAGCAATTTCAGTTAGTTGTTGCATCTAGAAGAGATGCTAGCAATCTCCTTCTGCGGGGGTCCAAGTTTCTACTCTTCCCCTACAATTGATATCGAGAGATTCCACTTCCATAGTCAGAACGAGTAGTAACTGTGGCATGCGTAGGGCTTGGCCTGCAGGGTGGCTGGTGTCCACTGAGAGTTGAATTGTCTGCAGGAGTGTTGGCTTCTGTTGACTCAAGGATCTTGGAGTGTTTGAAGGCAAAAGCCAGAAAGCTGACCTGGGTTTCTCCTGGTGGGAGAGGGATCGTCTACTTTAACTAACTCTGCACAGGTAGACCTAGCCATCTTGGAATTAGTTAAGTGGCAGTTGCGATCCTGTATTATCTAAAGATCAAATCTTCAATGTACTTTTACATGCCTGAGCTTAATCTGACTGCTTACTGGGATTAATTTTCAGTGCCAGTACAGTATTCCAGAATAGGATAAGATGACCACATCCAGACATACTTCTGAGGGGTGGGGAGGCTTTCGCTAGCTGAAATACTTAATGGACTGTGCATTCATTTTGTCTACTTTAATGAGTAGCTTTAAAAGTGAGTGTAGAATTAGTCATGTTAGTGAAATATTTGTACTTTCGTGTAATTTCGTTTTTCATAAAAGGCTGAAATGGAGAAGGCGCTGTGAGCGGTAGACAGTCACCTCAAAGATATCTTTCCTGACTCATTATTCACGATCGAATGGGAAAGAGTGAATTGTACTTTTTTTTTAAAAAAAATGTCATCATCATCATTATTATTGTGGTGGTGGTGTGTCTGATGCATGTGTTAGTGAGGCATGTGCATGCCAGGGAGTGGGTGTGTGGAAGTCCGAGGATCGTTGTGGAGAATTAGTCTTCTTCTACCTTGGGTTGTGGATATCAGGTTTGTCCAGCAAGTACCTTTATCTGATGAGCTATCTTGTCCACCTAAGGGTCTCGTTGGCTTATCGTTGAGTTATGTCATGATGGAATTCTTTAGTCGAGTTCTGGCAGTTGGGCAAGCCTAAGAGCTTTATTGAGTGTCTAATGTTTCTACTGTACTTTTTTTTCCTTGAGACCTCTGGAAGCCTTGTATTTCCTCTGAATCAGATTTGGGATATTTATTAGCAAAATAGATGACACTAATAGAAAGGAATTCATTCATTCATGCACGAATGCATCCACGCATCTTTTCGTTCAGTAACGTGGCCTACTGAGGTACTGTACAATGGTCTCAGGAACAGCCCCTGTCTAGTTGAGGCCTGTTCGGAAACAGGGTAGTAGCACCCTGCTGTCTAAGCAGTTTTTGCTGGTTCTCTGGATTCCCAGCAAGGGGCCCAGGAATAAAAGCACAGATTGCGTCCTTTACAGGTGTTAATGCTTGGCATGATTGATGAAATGTCAATGCGGAGTGATATTCCAGCTTTCTGAGGTGTTCCGAGCCATCTCAAGGGTCTGGCAGGAACTCTTAAATAAGTTCAGAGGGGCAAAGGAAAAAATTGGAATTGGCCCTACCTAAGAAGGTCAGTGTCTTGGCCAGGGTGTTGTGAATTTGAAGGCGCAGTTCATCTTGGTATCTCTACTCATCTAAGTACTTTCTGCTGTTGCTGCCGATGCTTTAAGCTGCAGACAGCATGCCGTTCATGAATTTGGCTGCTTTTCCATTGCTGCTATGAAAATTGCAAACAAAATTGCTTTTCATTTTGCTTTGACAGGCAGTTTTAATTTTATTCATCATTTTAACAAATTGTATAACATTTCAGCTGCTTGCAGCTTGCCTTTTGTCTTTCTGCACTATATTTACGCCGAAAATAGGGAAACAACCATAAAGAAGAGCCCAATAATAGCAAGTTATAGTAAAAAGGGCTTATTAAAAGGATATTTTCTGCCGGGGTGAAAAACTTCCTTGAACACATCATAAATAGTTTATAACGCGTAGAAGCGCACACTTTATTGTCTGCAGAAGTTGATTGTCTAGCTGGCCACATTTTAAAAATTAAAAATAATAATCTCTCTGTCCCGATTTTGAATTTATGTTTTGTTGACTCAGACCTTGTCACAGCCTAATTAGATAATGATTATCTGAAGTCACCCGAAAGTCTCTTCAGCCTCACCAGAGAGTTGGGGGTGGGGGTGGGTGTCGAGTGGGGATTCTGTTGGTTAGGAAAGATAGAAGATGCTCATAAAGATTTATCTGATAACAACGTGTGTACATTTTCATTTTGTAGAAAAATGACTAATGCTATCAGAGCCAATGGGCTTGGTTTTATTATGTGCTTCCCGGGCCCTCCGTTGTAGCTTCAGCAATATGAGGAGCCCTGCGAGCAAGCAATAAAAACAGGGCAGCCCTCTTGCTCGCCTCCTCATTGATGTCTCTCACACAAGGCAAGGTCTGTTCAAATAATCACTCGGTGCTGGTGGCGCGCTTTCTAACCTTGACTTCCAGGGGGCTGGAGAAGGAGGAGAATCCTGTCTGCCAGCAATTTGAAGGAAAATCGTGTTTATTCACAATGCTCTTTAGGACATAAAGACTTTTATTGAAGATTTACAAGATTGCTGGTAGAGGATGATTCATAACCAAAGTCCAGTTTTCCTTAGGGATTAGGCACCAAGGTTTGTTTTTTGTTTTCCTAGCATAGCAACTGAATTTCATCATTCATCCTGTCATTTAGCAACAGAAGACAACTTCACCAAAGAAGTTCACAGTACGAGTAAAATTGGAAGTAAATGGAAGCCATATGTCGTTGCTGTAATTTCCAAGGCTTAAAAAAAAAGGCTATGGTTTAGGCTGTTGCCTTTTATTCTAAGTGGAAGGAAGGTAAACGCTTTTATTATCAGTGGCCTGAAGTTGTAACCAAGACCAAAACAAAACAAAACAAAAAAAACCCATTTATTTTCTTAATGGCAGAACAAGACACACGTGACTTCAGTGCTCACAGCAAGGTTGATGTCTGGTGGTAATCCATTTCTTAACGTATGTACAACTGTGGAGTTATTAATGCTAGTCAGGTTGTGTGGAAGGATTCAGGAAAATTCTTTATTCCTCATTGACTCCTGACAGCTATTGTACCTAGGAACTGGGTAACGTGTTCTGAAGCGAGCAATTATGGAAATGTTTACTTCACTGGCTGCATGTAAATGTGTGCGGAGAATGTACCAGAATTTTTCCTTGGGGGTATTTAATTCTCTCCAGGGCAATGAAAATCAAATGATTTCTTTCTTTCTTTCTTTTTTTTTTTAAGCTTTTTTTTTTGAAAAGTGTTATAATGCAGTAGATAATGACGGATGTAGTAGAGGAAAAGAGAAAGGCAAGAGGAGGGGAGGGACCTACCGGTTGCCCTGCAAAGCCGATTTCAGGGAAGCCGAGGATGGAGGCAGACCGAAGGCCAGCCCCGTCAGAGACTGAACTTTGTTGGGGAAATGATGAGAAACGACTGCGCTAATATTCTGTGACAGTACGGTGGCAGTTGTCACACATTTATCTTTGCAAGAACTTAAGCTCTGTATTGTTCACGTCGAGAGCCATCCCACTTGCTTGTTAATGAAACACAGAAGCAGTTCTTCCCACGAACGGCAGTCGGGAGGGAGCTAGCCCACACGTGTCTGTGGAGTTCTAGAATGTCTAAGGATGCAAACGAGCAGAGTGCAGTCACAGCCACATCATCAGTGGCTAAGACACGGATTTCTTGGTTTTTGTTATTTTGGTATTTTTTTTTTGTCTCTTTTGAGAGGAGGGTAGATTGCTAAGGATCAGGGGATGGTGTGTGTGATTCTGGAGGATATGTTTTTAGCTTGGGGAGCTGCAAGGCTCAGATGCCTTCTGTGGGAGTCCATTGGAGACAGATCCCATAGATAGAGTGTGGAGTTGGGCTTCTGGGTGCGAATCTGACTTACGTAGTAAAACTGTTTTCGTGTACTTTCTGAGGAAGTCTAGTTGGGTGAGAACAATTCTTTAAATTTCATGCAGATTTAGTTATTTGTTTATCTGTCTTCAATAGTGAAGGTAAGCCCTGGTTACAATTGGCCTCTGTCGTCACATGCCTATGACTAGAGTTGGACGGGACTAAGAAGACATACTGACTGGCCTTTATACTATCCCTATTTTTTTTTTCTTTTCTTGCCTGGAATTTCTCCTGAATTTCTCAAGGAGGGGTTTCATAAAAAGGGTTTTTATGTCTTGCAGAAAATTGAGTTTTGTAGACATTACCTAACTCTTGATTTGTCACACCGGGATCAATAACATTTCGCTGCTCTTAAACACACAGAATCACAGGGGACACATAATGTTTTTTATAAGTGCAGTAAAGTTAACGTGTTGTTGAAACAAAAACTCCTCTGACAGTCCTGTAATAAGTACACTCTGCAACTAGAAAATTATCTGGGATGCTAGGAAAGGCAGGAAGAGTGCTTAAGAGTACAATGTGTACGTTGTTGGCATCAGACACTGCAAGAATAAGAAATTAGCATCTGTGGGCTCGGCATGTCAGAATGATTACCGGGAGTCGCTTGCCTCAGAAGAGAAGCCGCTGGCCCCCAGGAGTGATGCCTGCCACCACATTTCAACCAAGTTCCGTTACTTATGTTTGCTCTCTTTGTTCTTTGAGGATATTCTGTGTTGGTTGTAGAGAGAAGCCCTTCCCTTGTAGCAAAGAAAGTGCTGGGAGCAAGATAAGAAGGGAAGGGGGGCACATTTTCTAAGACTGTTCCCTAAAGTACATGCTTCCTGGTCCGTCAGTTTTCTTTTGGAATCTCCTCTGATATTCTAAAGATGTCTTCAGCCAATGAAAGTCCCATATGATGTAATTTGCAAAAGATATTTGGAATTGAAATCACCCTGGAATGTGCTTTCATTTCCCCAGTCCAGGGAGCTGGAGGATCCTGAGTTACATTAGCCTAGGTGGGCACGTGTCTAACCGATGCAGTGCCCCTGGGCCACACCGCAGAGTCTTTCTCTCACCCCCTTCCCACTTCATTAAATTTCCTAGACCCCTTTTCAGCCACCTAAAGCACCTTTTTTTTTTTGGCCCATATTTTCATTTTGGTTAATTTTATTTTTGAGAATCTGATGAGTAAGGCCTTTACATTATTTCCTCCCTTCAGTTCATGTGTCCTGCTCAGCTGCATGACGTCTCACACTCCTCGATTCTCATATGTTCGTGTATGCGTACATATGTAAATTTGTTAAAAAAAAACCCACACTACCTGCCAAGATAAGTGGTGTCCCACGTCTGTCTGTGTGTTGTGGCCTGGCCTTGTGGGCTTGTGAGGGGGTCTGTTTGTGGAGACGACTGAACCTCCCTCAGCAGCGGGTTCTCCCCGACTTCTCCTCCCAGGAGAGGTGCACTATGGATTATACTGCCGTGGGGAGAGACCTGTAGTCTGTCCGTCAGTCACTGACACACGCATGACCTTTCTTTCCCTTTGGCGAATGTCTTTCTCTGTCTGTAGGGATGACGTAGTAGCCTGAGCTAGCCTTGGGTCACGATGGAGAAGAATGGGCCTTCCTGGTGGTGGAACGTGGTCCTCCCTGTGTAGGCAGGTAGGGCTGGCATCCAGTCGGGGCTGATCTTGTCACATCGGTTGCCTTCCTTCCTTCCTCCAGCCCTTTGCTGAGGAGGTAGTTCTGTGGTAGTTCTGTGCTCATTTAATAATTACCCATTTTGCTAGTGCTTGTCGCCGAGAGCTTCTTGAGCCCCATCAGGTTTTCAGAGAAGCACCACTCACGCTCTTCTGCTGAAAATGTTTTTCCTTCCCTCCCTTCTCTCCATCCCACTCTTCCCCTTATCGACGCTCTCATCAGCACCAGAGCTCTTCAGTATTCCACTCCTGTCCTTTGTGAAGTGATTTTGCCCAGACACGTCTGGCTCAGGGTGAAGTGCCCTCCCCTGAGAGCACGCACTGCAGCCCCAGGTCGCCAGCACCATGAATACATTATTATCCCAATTTCCATCCTGTTGCCACGGCAGCACTTTTGGAGCGGCTGGGTTATTAAGTCGTACATCACTAATACCCTGATATGAGCAGAAGTTGGATTTAATATCGGCCTTTGATCAGATTACCTCCCAACAGTCAGCTGTCATTAGAAAATTCCTTTGCTCCTTATACCCTCGGAGCTCCGACCTGCGTAGCAGAAGGGTGGCAGGCCTGATACATGGCGGCAATTTTCAGCCCAGGCCTTGCACTGTACACTTAATTCATTTTCTGACCTTTTTGTGATTTGGGGAGATTCCGGCCTTGCCTCAGTGCCTCTGTGTGTGTGTGTGTGTGTGTGTGTGTGTGTGTGTGTGTGTGTGTGTGCATGTGTGTGTGTGTCTCCCTCTTTCTGTCTTAGGAGGTGGCTAGAGGTGTGTGAGAGAGGTGACTTGTCTTTTGCCAAGTGATACTATACTTTGTTGGAAAGTGTGTTTTTTGCCTGTCCTCGGGTAATGTATAAAACATGGTGCTTCAGGTAGAGATGAAGGGTAAACTGATGTCCCCCTAAATGGCCAGCCTGTGTATGCACCTAACACTTCACTGAGCAATCTGTCAACATGTCAGCAACACATGTTTTATAAAAAGCCTCCAGTGGGAGCAAAGGCTCCTGCCAGGGCTTAGGAAATGCTTTGAATTCAGCAGATTTCTATTGCTGGAGTCCCCCGAGGTTCCTTTTACAATGCCTACATTTCAGAAATTTGAACTTGGGACCCTTAGGGGGTTCTCTCCGAATGCCTGAAAATGTAGAGTTATATTGTTGCCTGTCCCCAAGCGGTCTTTACTAATACCTGAATTCGGAGAAGCTGGAAATTACAGAGCTCCCCAGGGGGAGCTTTATCCACACCAGGAAGAAGAGAATAACTCTGCAGGGAGATTGCTTAATGCATTGCTGAAATAAAAGAATTTGAGAGAGATGGGTTGAAGTGTTTTTTTTTTCCCCCTTCTTTTTCTGGCCACTCCTTCAGCTTAGCTAAGTCCTTAAAGACAAAGTCAGGGGAAGGAAGCAGCTGGGCTCTTTTTAATGAAATTTTAGATGTGGCTTTTGAAATAGTCAGAAGCCTGATGCCTTGGTGTGTGTGTGTGTGTGTGTGTGTGTGTGTGTGTGTGTGCGCGCGCGCGCGCGCGCGCGCGCGCACGCGCATGCGCTTGTACACTCACCACTGTCTTCTCCCTCTCTGGAAGCCACTTTTGTTTACATGCAAAAAGTTGTTTTCAGGTTTTAGACACGTCATCACTTCTGTGTTGTTTCCTTTTCTATGCTCCCACTGTACCTGTCTCTGTTCTTTGGATCTCCTCTCTCTCTCTCTCTCTCTCTCTCTCTCTCTCTCTCTCTCTCTCTCTCAACACTTTCCTTTTACTCCATCTGCCTATCATGGTTTGTACACTCCCCCTTTCATAACTTGGCCTGTTGCCACACTCCTTGCCAACTCTTGCGACTTCGTTGAAGTCTCTCTTTATTCCTAGGACGCTCCAGTTCCTTTCTTACTGTCTTCAGCCCTCAGCCCCCTCTCTTAGCTTGCTGGGACTCCTTGGACATTTTGGACTGTTTTCTGATCAAATACATTCCATAACTTTTAGTAGTGATATACCCTTATTCTTGTTACTCAAGAGGGTCGGGCTGCTTGGACAGTTTAGAAGACACGCTAGAGTTCAGTTCACGAGTGTTCTAATGCTGGGAGTGAAGCAGAAGGAGGTAGTGGGCTCCGTGCGAGCTAACAGACGGAACACACGTCCACGGCCTGCACTCACATGGATGAGAAACAGTGGCTGGAGGAAGGGAGCTCTGTCATATTAAGTGGATAAGGAAACCTCTAGTCCATCTCTGCTCTTTATTACCCCTGGAAGAAAGAAAGAAAAATATCCTCCTTGTGTGTGCTCTTTCTAGATCTTTCCTTGGCTGTCTTTTGACACCATGTCACCTGACCCTATCAGGAGGGGCCTGGGGGGCTGGGGCTCATGTTTACCCAGGGTCCTCCTGGGACTGAACCCTACCTCTGTGTCCAGCCTATTCCAGCTCCACAGACAAAGACAAGGGGAACATTCTCACAGAGTTTGCTGGCCAGGGTAAAACAGTTCCAGCTGTGGCTGCTCATGAATTTTGGGGGGGAGGGAAAATGGTCTTGGCTTGGTTTTTAGGCGTGGCTACATTCATAGGCTTGTCTGCAGCCATCAATTTTTTTTTAAACTGATTTAGTTTAAAAGTGGCCTGGGATTAAAACACTAACTGGTTTGGAATTTGGCAAATTATAATATTTTATACTCTGGTGAGCTATGGTAGAAGAGATTCAACATTTTTTTATTTTGAAGTTAAAATGCGTCAGATGTCTTTAAATTTAGCCAAATTATGTCTTAGACACAACAATTGTAGCAATCTGTTGTTTTGTGTAAGTTTAAGTTTAAGGTCGTGTTTCACTATTGAATAATTTCCCCAAAAGTCTTGTTCTCACAAGCTTTCTAGTGAGACGTTATGAAAGTGAATTAATTGTGCTCAGTGCAGACACATAAACTTGGGGGAGTGTGGTTGGTGCATTCAGCTAATGCTCGTGTTGGTGCAGCATTTCCCTGTGAGGGTTTATGTGGATATTTATGGTGACCCAATAATTAGAGACCAACCTCGGTTGTGAATTAGCCTGTGCTAGACCGCCGACCAGGATGAGCCCTTGAACTAGACTCAGATGGCCATTTTTGCCAAGTACTGGTAACTCCAAGGGTTAAGTTTAGAGCAGAGCCCATCTCACCAGTCAGGGAGGGGAAAGCACCTTTGTGTGTAATGTGCGCTAAATCAAGTAGCCAGGTGTGCTTCTGAGGCCAGACAGAGGCACATTGTGAAAGTAGACTTCACTGAGGGAAGAGAATCCTGTGTGGAAGGATGTCTGGTGCCTGTTAGAGCTCAGACCAGCCTTCCTGTGAGATCCCCCATGGTCCTCTCATTGGATGGAGCGCCCACCCTGTTCCATACACAGAGAGAGGTACCAGCTGCCTTCTTGCACGGTGCAGGCTAACTGGTTAAAGTCATTCTCCGCACGCTTAGTGCGTTTGAGGGGGATGTTTTGTGCTTAAGCACTTGTGAGTATCCAGGGGAACACTTGGACTGGGGACCCTAAAACATTTTAGGGCTCTTTTCATCTGTACTCTGTGTGGTGCCTTCCACTGACAATCTTCCGTGGTCTTTGATTTTCTCGTTACAGGGAAGCTTTTTAATCTTGGTGGATTTTCAAATTTTGTTTCTCTTATTGGCAGGTGTCCCTGGTCAGAAGGTGTGGGGGTGAGAATATCAATGTTTTTTTTTCCTAAATATTTCTACGTTAAGTGTGGCATTTTGTATATGATTTAAATATTTTTTTCTACTTAGGGTTCTGGGTGGCTTTTAAAAATGATTCTTCTGCTGTTTCATCATCACATATGAATGGAATAGCATTCTTGGCACGTCCTTACTGCCCTTCACTTCCTGTCTCCCCAGCCCCATGAGTGTGGGCCCACACACTATTATGTCTGTATTTGGGCCAGAGGGTTAAAGGTCACCTCTAGAGACCTGTTTCCGCCGACTGGACAGTGTGATTTTGGGTCCAGGCCCCGTCTCCCCAAAGGCTTGCCTGTGAAGAAGCAGCATGGACCTTGCTCTCTATCTGCTAGTCTGATACTTGGGTCCTACACTGTCCGGCCTACCAGTGATTTATCTGCAGACTTCCGCTCAGAGGACAGCCCTTCTCCTGCTCAGTCACCTAGACACCCATCTGCTTCCCTGCCTTTATATTCTTGGATGGCTTTGGCTGGCTTCAGCTGGCTTCAGCTGGCTTCGGCTGAGCTCAAAGCTCAGTGACTAAGAAAAGTTGCTCTAATTAGCAGAAAAAGAACTTGTAATAAAAACATTCCCGGGCGCTCTTTGTTCAAATCCACTCTTATTCTATGCGCTAAAAATGATGGAGTTTCATATGTACAACAATGCCAAGCAACCAGAGCTTCCAGGGACTAAGCCACTACCTAAAGACTATACATGGACTGACCCTGGACTCTGACCTCATAGGTAGCAATGAATATCCTAGTAAGAGCACCAGTGGAAGGGGAAGCCCTGGGTCCTGCTAAGACTGAACCCCCAGTGAACTAGACTGTTGGGGGGAGGGCGGCAATGGGGGGAGGGTGGCAATGGGGGGAGGGTGGCGAGGGGAACACCCATAAGGAAGGGGAGGAGGGAGGGGGATGTTTGCCCGGAAACTGGGAAAGGGAATAACACTCGAAATGTATATAAGAAATACTCAAGTTAATAAAAAAAAAGATGGAGTTTGTAGTTGTTTTCCAGAAACTTTTGGTATAATAGTCCTCAAATGAGATTCTTAAAAAAAAATTTCTCCAACGAAAGGTAGGAAAAGGTTATGTTTGAATTTTACCAAGTATGACTTAGAATAAAAGGAGAGGAATCTGTTGTTGTCTTATGCGTTGCAGGCTGGCAGCCCTCTCATAGGTGCTGATACCCAGATGTCTGCCTCTGCGCTTCTGACCACATGCTTTGGTAGAGACGCCCCTGCTGCTCCTGGAGTCCCTGTGTACCCCAGGGACCTCTCATGGTATCTGCTCAGTAACGCTGCATGCCGTAGGACTTACTGGGAAGCTCCTCTTCTTAGTGGCTGTGTGATGGGACATGTTACTTTACCCCTTGCTTTCCTGCTGCCCATCTACTGATGGGGAGGGGGGCAGGTTTCCACACCAGGTGCCTTCAGACAGTAATGGCAGTCATGTGTCTCGAGGCTCTAGTCAGTTTAGAAGCCACAGGAATGTCCCCTATGCACTGGCCATTATTGTCACTATGCAGAGCAAGCCACCATTGATCCATAAGGTGGTGTACAAATTGCATTGTTATGGATGTATTCTATCCAATAAGGTTTTAAACTTTAAGGATTTAAGTCAGCAAAGTTCATTTGGACCGTGCATGTGTGTGTGTGTCCGTCTGTCGCAGGGATGATGGCTGGTTTCTGGGACCTTCTGCATGGTAAATGAATGTTCCTACTTCTAAGCCACAAACCTGGCCACAGAAAAATGTTTTTCTTCCAATAGAAGGTGAAGTCTTCCACTTGCTCCTTTGTGTACTTTCTCATTAGTAATTAGTATTGTTATCGAATGACAATAACCAAGCCATAGTAAACATAACAATATATAAACAATTTTCTCAGTTGTTAGAAGGATATTTTTTTTTGTCTATTCTTGGTTTCCCATGGAAATATTTTGGTGGGTAATGGGCCTGAAGACTAGCTTACACCATAGGAGCAGATAGGAGTTGTTATGGTACACTGACATGTATGTGTGTATATTTGTGTACTGGTGTGTGTGTGTGTGTGTATTTGTGTGTGTCTGTATGTATGTATGTGTTGGGGTGTGTATATGTATGTGTGTTGTGTGTTTGTGTGTGTGTTGGCATGTGTGTATGTGTGTTGATGTGTGTGTATGTGTATTGTGTTGGTGTGTGTATGTGTGTTGGTGTGTGTATGTATGTTGGTGTGTGTGTGTTGGTGTGTGTATGTATGTTGGTGTGTGTGTTGGTGTGTGTATGTGTGTGTTGATGTGTGTGTATGTATGTATGTATGTATGTATGTATGTATGTATGTATGTGTGTTGGTGTGTGTATGTATGTTGGTGTGTGTTGATATGTGTGTATGTATGTATGTGTGTTGGTGTGTGTATGTATGTTGGTGTGTGTTGATATGTGTGTATGTATGTATGTGTGTTGGTGTGTGTATGTATGTATGTGTGTTGGTGTGTGTATGTTTATCTATACATGTTGTGTTCTTAGTTCTTCAGCACTAGGTCCCTTGTTCATACCTTGAAGTAGAAACAAGTAGTAAAGAGCAGCTGACTCTGAGGTGAGGGTGTCAGAGGGAAAGGAAAGGGTAGAGAAGTTAAAGCGGCATTTACAAGTCGTTAGATTTTTTACATTCCTGGATCACTTCTTGGAGTCACTGACTGTGAAAGAAGCCTGTCCCTAGCAGGCTGGCCTTCTCAAGGAGATGGTCTGATTTACTTTTGTTTTCAGTTGTTTTAATACACACGGCAGAGCTGTGCAGACACAGGTTAAGCTCTGTTGCATGAGATGTTTGGCCCTCCCCCCTGGGTTTCTCTTTCTGCAGCCTGGAACTGTAGACGAAGCCATGTGAGGGACTTCCTAGGTGTGGTTAGGTAAAGATGTGTGAGCCAGATGGTTTCTACCTGTAGAAATTGCGTGGCTTTCAACTTTGGGTCTAGATAGTAAAGACTGAAGTGCTCACTACTGTGAGATTTGGGATGTTAATGCTTCTATAAATGGAATACAGTTCATTTCCAAAGGAATACGTGTTAACTAAATATTTGTAAATAGGTTACTAGACCAACTTTCTAACACTTATAACTAATTTTTAACTTTTTGGAAGCTTTATTGTGTATTTTTTTGTTACTAGAAACTAGGCCTGAAACTTCTAAACACAAATAAATACAATATGTACAGAAAAAAGGGACATGCAGGCTGGGTAGTGGTTATTGTATTGTAAGAGCAAATGAGGGGACACAAGCAAGGTTGGAGTTCATCCATCTTTTCTTTTTTACAATCCTTGTCAATTTGTATTTAAAAAATTGAAGTGTGTATATGTGTGTTGAAGGGTATCATAGAGTGAACATCCAACCTTTGTGTATGTCCCTGGTACCAGGGCCTTCACTGCCTGTGTACATACAGACAGCTCCCTCAACATTTTCTACTGCTGTTTGCAACACTGGATGGGTCGGAGGCAGGATGGCCATCTGTCATAGTGTGAGGGTGGAGGCTGAAGGGCCACCAACTGTGTCCTCTGAGGAGCCTTCCAGCACTGAGCCTGTGAGTCTGTGAAATAACTTGGTCCTAATGCAGTGCCAGGGACACTCTCTTGAAACTTAATGTGGTATCATATCCTTTATCAATATATTGTATCACTGCAGTTTGTGACATTATGCCGTAAAATGCTAGGCCATAAAAGCTTATAATTTATAAGCCTATGTTAGGTACTTACTTTATGTATTATAGCCTGATAGCCCTGTAATTCAACATTGCCTATCATTTATTCTATATATAATTCCATGGAGAGTTCTGGTGACATTATAAACCACAAAAGCAGAGCTCAAGTGGTTAGTCATTAGAACCCCAAGATAGAAATACCTTGAATCACATTATTTGGTATCCATTATTTTCCATGATGTGAAGTTAAAACACTTGCATCTGGAACATTTTCTATTTACATTCCTCATCACGGTATCCACATACATGTCAATCATCGAGGCTTTGCTTCAGTTCTACATCTCAACCACACAGAACCTTGGTTTTGTAGAAAACGCGTGCTTCTCATGCAGGACTGTGTCGTCTGTCATTCTCATAGCAGTTCTTACCCTTGGCTGGTGATCAAGCAGGAAATTCTGCTGCCCCTCCATTGTGAAGTTTCTTGTTGTTGTTGCCTGTTAAGTTCAAGAGCAGCAGAGTGCATTTGTTTTTGAATGAAGTCTAAATCATTCATTCGGAGCCCAGTCCACAATAAACACTCCACAAGGTTCTTTTATGCTGTAGCTTGGGTCATGGGCCAAGGCCACAGTAGTTCTGAGGAATACTGGGTCCATTAGTGCAGCATGGGCAAAAACTATGAGTACTTTTGTAAGTTGTTTGTCTGTCCAGGCTTGTCCGTCACGTGCTAGCATTTCCTCTATGGTCCTCTTCTATCAAGATTTGTTTTTAAGTGATGGGAATTAAATCTGGTGCCTTATGCGTTTGAGACAATCATTCAGCCACTGAGTTTTTATTTTAAGTTTGTTCTTGATTTATAAACAATGGCACGATCTCTTGTGCCTTCTCCTCACCTTCTCCCTTGCAACTTTTCCTTTTCAGCCTTTCAGGGACACTTTGATGACAAGAGCTATAGGTGGTGTGGCGAATGACATCCCAGCAGCAGCTAGTCTCTTTCACTTGATCTCACAGTGAAGACCTTACCCCATCTTCTGCTTCCACCTACCAAGTTCCACACGGTTAAGGTCTACTTTTTTTTTTTTTCTTCAGATTTTTAGAGACTCAGAGTTTGGTCCAAAAGGATGACCAAAAGCTAATAAAAGAACCAAGTTGTAAAGAATGGAAGGCAAAAAGAAAGAGAGAGAGAGAGAGAGAGAGAGAGAGAGAGAGAGAGGAAGGAAGAAAGAAAGAAAGAAAGAAAGAAAGAAGGAATGAAAGAAAAAGAAAAGAAAAGAGCAGAGCATGGAGTTGGTATAACTGTTCGCCGTGGTACAATGCTCTGCAGAGGAACGGTGGCAGTAGTCACGTGGTATTTGTTAGAAATGGAGGAAGAGAGGCAGAGATTTAGACAGAAAAAGGAGAAAAGCAAATGAAGAACAGCAGACAGCTTTTCCTTTAAATCCCTTTAAGTCGTGGTGTGGTTTCTCTCCTAGCCCATCAGTGGCTTGAAAGTATTGAAAGATAAACAACCCAAGCAAGGGCCTTGGAACCCTGCCATATGCTAGGATCTCAATTAAGGGATGAAATTGCAGGACACTCTCAGTTAGATCACAAGGGAGGCCGGGATGGGGGCTAGCCAGCAGACTGGGGCTGCTTTGGGCCTAGGCGGTAGGGGCTCCTAGGGCATAACTACCTGCATTAGCATTGATGGCTCTTAGTGGTGCAAATCTCTTCAAATCCATAAGAGAACAGACCCCTGGAAGGCAAGAAATGGCTGGAGAGTGGAGTTAACTTGCTCTACTCTCTTCTTTGTCAGCTTCCTTGCTTCCCTCTCTCTCTGGCGGTGTCTGAGGAGTAAGAATGGCAGGCCAGGGTGGGGGGATCTCAAATGGAAATAACTCTGATGCTGTGTGGAGGCCTGAGATTTTTAAGTGCTATTCAAACCGAAGTCACGGAGAACGCCGGAGCGGCGTGTTCGGGGCACTTGAGCAGCCATTCTCTCCATTTGCGCTCATTTGCATCGTGCACTGTCATATTGTGCTGTGGCACCATTTGCTCTAAGCATTGCGTTATTGACTTAAAAGGTGTCATTTTCCAAATGACAGAGGTATGGAAGCACATTTTCCTTATTTCATAATTTGCACACAGACTGCAGAAGACTTAACCATTGTCACAAAATTCGGCTCTGATGGATCCTGTACTTTAACTGGATGGTGGGTGTAGGGAAATGTGCCGGTGCATTAATTTTAATGGAAGACTGTGGCATTGCTGAAAAATATTTTGAAAGTTAAGTCATGTTAATTTCCTTCCTCCTTCTCTCCTCATCGTTCTCGAGGCCTGATCGTCATTGGCTTTTGGTTGTATCATGTAGCCAAGGAAAAGTATCGATCAAGATAACTGTGGCTTTAGTTCCATTTACATTTTGTGTGTCTTTTACCTATTGATATGTTGTGCGGATAGTAGCTTGATCTGAACGTGAGAGGAAGGCATTAGTTACCTTTCTTCACTTCGCCACAAAGAGCGTGCGCACCTGTCCACCCTTTCACTGGACACTTCCTTCCTGAGGCCTTTTGAGCACCAAGATTTCTGCTCTCTTCGATTAAGAGAGTGGAGGCTACGGAGGTGCGAACTTGAGGCTACGAATCCTGTTGTGGGCAGCCCACCACCATGGTTAATGTAGAAATTCAAGTTAGACTTAGATTGGGGTTTTTGTTATTTTTAATTATCATGGTTATTGTTCATGTCCAGAGTCAACCTTATTCTTCCTATAGATGAGAAGCCAGCTGGTTGGGGGTATGAGGGAGGACAAGGAAAGTGTCCCTGGTGTTAACTTACTGGTCTGGGGAGATAGTTTAGTGGTCAAGAGCTTGCTTGGCATATGTAAGGCACTGGGTTGAAACAGCAAAAGTAAAAAGTCCAGATTGCCTACTGGTTGAATGAAAGGAAAATGGAAGATTATAGTATTTGGCTTTGCTCCAAAAGTGTGTGTGTGTGTGTGTGTGTGTGTGTGTGTTTGTGTGTTTGTGTGAGTGTATGTATGTGCATTTGTGTGCTGTGTGTGTGTGTGTTTATTTGAGACCTTCCAAGGTAACTGGGTCACTTACTATTGATAATATACAACCCCATTCAGTTCAGGGTAAATACTCAGTAACTGGGCCTCTGGCTACAAAATTAAGATGGGGAAGTGTGTCTGAGTTAGTGATGTTTGAACCTCTCCACAGACATCCAAGACAACAATCTTCCTTGACCCAGTCAGACAGCCTTAATGCATTGTTTCTGTGTTGAGGGAAACAGGACCTAAGTTCTTCCTCCCGCTTCAGGTGTCTATCCGCTCTGAGTGGAGCTGGTCTCTGCCAGGGCATGATTGGCATTAGAGTGATGTTACTCAGACATTCCAGGAGTGTGTATTGTTGTTATATAGGAACAAAATAAATCAAGGTGTTTTTTTCTGGGATTTCAAATTCTTCCCAAGGGGAAAGAACTAATATTAAGGCCTTCACACGTGGGATTAATTTAGTATATCTCTCAGAAGTCTATTGGGTATTATATTTATACATTATAAAGTATATTTTGATATGCTTTAAATTAATAATTTTCTATGTTCGGGGTGAATGTGAAGATCGCTATTTCTGCCTGGGTGGTAGGAAGAGAGCAGGAGGAAGTGAGGAAGGATGAAAAGGAGCCCTAGATTGTTCTGCTTGGCCTTCGGGTTATCCCTACTGTAGTCAGAGTCTTTTCCGTGCTGGCTGAGCACTTCTAAAGGAGGTGGTGTGTCCTAAGTGGCAGGACTAGCAGGAGACAGTCGCCATTATCTCTAACACCGTTTTCTAAATTTTACTTTTGAAATGTATACCCTTCAAAGTATGTTCTCTCCATGGTGGCGGTGGCGAATTGTTGAACTTTTTCTCTCTCTGCCATCCGCAGTGGCTTCCCTGGCTGGCTCTTAGCAGATGCTGTCAGCTCCCTGCCTCTCACTCCCTCTCTCTGACTTCATGGATGGCTGCATGCGCTGGTGCTCCTGAGTCAGGGGGAAGGGCACAGCTGCAAAAGGGTCACCCCTGGAGACCCAAGCTTCCTGCCTCTGCAGAGCTGGCAGCCCTGGTCAATCAGCCCTATGACCTGTCTCCCTTCCCCTTCTCAGACTCATCTGGCAGGAAAGCCCATTGGTCCCCGTGCAGAGCACTGAACAGGCTGATGAGGGAGAGAGTAAAGAGAGGAAGCCATCTCTACGAGCAGAACATTTTGACAACCTGTATTTACAGGGCTGGACGTTTTGAAAGTCAGCTGTGTTTCTTACCGTCTAGGCATTCCTCTTTGTTGTCTTAAGCATAGAACTGACTGGGTAGGTTTGTTATAAACCCTGTCAGCCCTGTGTGATTGGTCACCTGGGTGGCCTGCAAATCAAAGTGCAGAGGTTCTGTGTGTTTATTTTGACTCACAAGGTCTACTCCATTGGACTACCCAGTCCACAATAGCATTGGTTTGCAATAAAAATGCTACTGTGACCCCCCCTTTTCAACATGCCCTTAAGTTCTCCCCCAGTTTCCCCTTCCTTCTTTCTACCACACACAGCCCAGGATGGAAGAATTGTAAGTTCCTCCTTTACAATGATACGCCTCCCTTCCATGATAGAAAGGTTTATTCAAATGCCTGTCATACCGAGCTAAGCTTTAACACAGCAGGGTCCAGTAGCCCCACAAATCTGCAGGAAACCCAACATAAATTTTTCAGTTGCTTGACGACTGAATGTTTGCACTATAGCAAGATTTTTGGCAATGTTTTATAGGTTGGATATGGGTTTTGTTTTGAACCAAAGCCCAGATATGGTTTCTAAGTTTTTCTTCTTTTCTTCTTTATTTCCCATTTTTCCCCTTCCGGGTTGAATCGTCCCCCGCCCTGCCCATCCCGCCCCCCGTATTCTCTGACTCTTAGATGAACAGTGTGATACTCAGGTACTTGTGTGCCTGACACACATAAAGTTAAATATACAACAGTGATGAAGAATCCAGGGAGCAAGCTGTTAAGTCCCACAACAGGCCGTGAGATGCTGTAAATATATTCAAACGGCAAGTCTCCCATCCACGAGACACAACATCTTATTTCATTTTGAAAACAAGTCTGAAGAATGCCCCAAGAATTTTACATCGAATGGCTGGCAATGTATAAGTATTTCTTCATTATTCCAAACTTCTTGCCCACAACTGTATCGTAAATACCCGCAGATTTGGCCGCACTGAACTTCGTTACATTCTGCTTCAAATCGGAGTATTCCTCTGCTCACGGTGTTGCGCTGGTAGAAACACCATTTTTCTATTATGGGTAATCTTTGGAAAAGACACTGGTGCTTTTTTATTCATAGGCAATGAGCTGTTCTCAGCAGATGTATAATTGTTTGGAACAGTATGATAATAGTTGCCTTACTAATAACTCTGTGTGTGTGTGTGTGTGTGTGTGTGTGTGTGTAAGAGATTGGGGGTGAAACACCTGACTCAAAAGGGAGCATTTGTTGACTCCAGGGTGACACAATCTTTTATGTCAGGAGAGGGCTGGTATCAGGCATCACTATGGTGGCTGTACTGTGAGGTTTGGGACTTGTGACCACTCTATCTTGGAAGAACAGAGACTGGATAGGAAGTAGAGCCCAGTTTAAAACCCAGGTGTCTTAGTTAGGGTTTTACTGCTGTGAAGAGACACCATGACCATGGCAACTCTTATAAAGGAGAGCATTTGACTGGGATTTGATTATAGCTTGGAGATTTACTGTTCAGGTCATCATGGTGAGAGACCTGGCAGCACAGAGGCAGAGACAGTGCTACAGAGGTAGCTGAGAGTTCTGCCTCTAGATTAGCGGGCAGCCGGAGGGAGTGACACTGGGCCTCCTATGAGTGCTGGCCACCCCAAAGCCCACCTCCAGTGACACACTTCCTCAACAAGGCCACGCCCACTTGTAATGCCATGTCCCCTGAGCCTATGGGAGTCTTTTTCATTTACACCACCACACCAAGGTATTCCCCCATCTGTCCTGCATCCTCCTTTTAGACCAACTCCTAATGATTCCACGTCATTCTACAGCGCCACCAACTGGTGACCAACTGTTTAAACCCATGAGTATATATGGGTACATTTTTACCTTGATATTGTTTTTTTTTTAAAGATATAGATATTTTACTGCAATCTTATTTAGCATTGTTTTTTAAGATATAGATATTTTATTGCAATTTTATTTAGCCCTTTTTAATTTTTTAATTGGATATTTTATTTATTTACATTTCAAATATCCCCTTTCCTGGTTTTCCCTTTGGGAACCCCCATCCCATCCACCCCCCCTGTTTCTATGAGGGTGCTCCCCGATGTACCCACACCCATCTCCCCACCCTGGCATTAACCTAATTGGGTCATCGAGCCTTCCCAGAACCAAGGGCCTCTCCTCCCATTGAGGCTCAACAATGCCTTCTTTGCTACATATGCAGCTGGAACCACGGGTCCCTTCATATGTACTCTTTGGTTGGTGGTTTAGTCCCTGAGAGCTCTGGGGCAGAGAGGGGGGTTTGGTTGGTTAATATTGTTCTTCCTACGGGGTTGTAATCCCCTTCAGCTCCTTCAGTCCTTTCTCTAACTCCTCCATTGGGGTTCCCTTGCTCAGTTCAATGGTTGGCTGTGGGCATCCGCCTCTGTATTTGTCAGGCTCTGGCAGAGCCTCTCAGGAGACAGCTACATCAGGCTCCTGTCAGCATGCACTTCTTGGCATCCGCAATAGTGTCTGGCTTTGGTGTCTGCAAAAGGGATGGCTCCCCAGGTGGGGCAGTCCCGGAATGGCCTTCCCTTCAGACTCTGCCCCACAACTTGTCTCTGTACTTCCTTTCTACAGGAGCGATTCTGGGTTAAAAAATTTGGAGGTGAGTGGGTGGCCCCGTCCCTGCAACCAGGGGCCTTTCCTAACCTCTGGATGTGGTCTCTCCCTCCCCCTTTTGGGTATTTCAGCTAATGTCATCTCTGTTGGGTCCTGGGAGACTCTTGCTTTCCTGGCATCTGGGACTTTCTGGTTGCTACCCTCAGTTCCCCATCCCCCATTGCTACACACCTCTGTTCAATTTCCTGACCCTCTGTCCATCTCCTCCATCTCCTCCAGTACCTGATCCTGCCCCCATTTTTCCTTCCTCCTCCTCTATTCCTCCTGACTCCCTCTTACCCTTCACCTCTTGTGGGTATTTTGTTCCCCTTCTACGAAGGACTGAAGCATCGACACTTTGGTTTTCCTTCTTCTGGAGCTTCATTTGGTCTGTGAATTGTATCATGGATATTCTGAGCTTTTGGGCTAATATCCACTTATCAGTGAGTGCATACCATGTGTGTTTGTTTGTTTGTTTGTTTGTTTGTTTTTTGTGACTGGGTTACCTCACCCAGGATGATATTTTCTAGTTCATTCCATTTGCTTATGAATTTCATGAAGTCATTGCTTTTGATAGCTGAGTAGTACTCCATTGTGTAGATGGACCACATTTTCTGTATCCATTCCTCTTTTGAAGGGCACCTGGGTTCTTTCCACCTTCTGACTATTATAAATAAGGCCGCTATGAACATAGTGGAGCACGTGTCCTTGTTGTATGTTGGATAATCTTTTGGGTATATGCCCAGGAGAGGTATAGCTGAGTTCTCAGGTAGTACAATGTCCAGATTTCTGAGAAACCTCCAGACTGATTTCCAGAATGGTTGTATGTCAACGAGGGTGCTGAGGGTACCTGGAAGAGAATGGGGGACAAGAGACGCAAAGAAGGACGCCAAGACAAGAGTCTGATCAAGGTGACAATTTTATTTTTTCCCAAGGCTGAGTTTATACTGTAACAGGGTAACAGAGCGAGCAAGTGGGAAATATTTACGCAGGCCAAGGACATAGTATTCGTGTGGTCAGCTGATGTCAACAGGATGTTGATTGTTTTTAGAAAGGTTACAGGTCATCACATTGGGTATCTTGACGTCAGATGTATTTCTCAGCAAGGTTACAACTTTATCATATCATTATTCATCCTGACCACCAGATTTGTATTAGTCTTCTGCAGCTGGCTGGGGATTTTCCATGAACCCAGTCATACTAAACTCTAACCATAATATTAATATCAATAATGGAGGGTTTCAAGGGCATCACTCCCAACAATTGTACCAGCTTGCAATCCCACCAACAATAGAAATAGAGGAGTGTTCCTCTTTCTCCACATCTCACCAGCATCCTCACCAGCATCTGCTGTCACCTGATTTTTTTTTATCTTAGCCATTTTGACTGGTGTGAAGTAGAAGCTCAGAGTTGTTTTGATTTGCATTTCCCTGATGACTAAGGATGTTGAACATTTCTTTAGGTGCTTCTTGGCCATTTGATAATCCTCAGTTGAGAATTCTTTTTTTTTTTTTTTTTTGCTCCATACCCATTTTTAAGTAGGATTATTTTGTTTTCTGGAGTCTAACTTTTTGAGTTCTTTGTATATATTGGATATTAGTCCTCTATCGGATGTAGGATTGGTAAAGCTCTTTTCCTAATCTGTTTTGTCCTATTTACAGTGTCCTTTGCCTTACAGAAGCTTTGCAATTCTATAAGGTTCCATTTGTCTATTCTTGATCTCAGAGCATAAGCCATTAGTGTTCTGTTCAGGAAAATTTCCCCTGTGCCCTTGTGTTCCAGGCTCTTCCCCACTTTCTCTTCTATTAATTTCAGTGTATCTGGTTTTATTTGGAGGTTCTTGATCCACGTGGACTTGAGCTTTGTACAAGGAGATAAGAAGAGGTCAATTTGCGTTCTTCTACATGCTGACCTCCAGTTGTACCAGCACCATTTGTTGAATATGCTGTCTTTTTCCCACTGGATGGTTTTGGCTCCTTTGTCAGAGATCAAGTGATCATAGGTGTGTGGGTTCATTTCTGGGTCTTCAATTCTGTTCCACTGATCTACCTGCCTGTCTCTGTACCAATACCATACAGTTTTTATCACCATTGTTTTGTAATACTGCTTAAGGTCAGGGATGGGGATTTCCCCCAGAAGTTTTTTTATTGTTGATGATAGTTTTCCTATCCTGGGTTTTTTGTTATTCCAAATGAATTTGCAAATTGCTCTTTCTAACTATGTGAAGAATTGAGTTGAATTTTGATGGGGGTTGCATTGAATCTGTAGATTGTTTTTGGTAAAATGGCCATTTTTACTATATTAATCCTGCCAGTCCATGAGCATGGGAGGTCTTTCCATCTTCTTTGATCTTCTCTGATTTCTTCAGAAATTTGCAGTACTTGTCATACAGATCTTTCACTTGCTTGGTTAGAGTCACACTAAGGTATTTTATATTATTTGTGACTATTGTGAAGGGAGTCATTTCCCATAGTTTCTTTCTCAGCCTGTTTATCCTTTGAGTAGAGGAAGGCTACTGATTTGTTTGAGTTAATTTTATATCCAGCCACTTTGCTGAAGTTGTTTATCAGGTTAAGTAGTTCTTTGTTGGAACTTTTGGGATCACTTAAGTACGCTATCACACCTTCAAATAGTGATATCTTGACTTCTTCCTTTACAATTTGTATCCTTTTGACCTCCTTCTGTTGTCTAATTTCTCTGGCTAGGACGTAGGCTGAAAAATGGGAGAAAAATAACCCATAATATTAGTCCCCTACAATCAGCATTTGATGAAGGAATTTAATCAACTATGTTGGGTATAGGCCAGAAATTCCATATGATAAAAACTCATCATTATTGGCAAAATATGTGTTTAAATGCTTATATTCCACGTTTTTAGATTGAAAATGCTGGAGCAAAATGGCAGAGTAGACACATTGGTGTATATATATTCCCGTTACTTCATCCTCAGGTCCACAGAACATGTGGTTAGGACCTTCATGGAGGAGTAGCTGAAACCTATAAGCTTCATGGAGATTTGTAACCAGGCTATGAGTTCTCCATATCAATCCTGGGGTGGAAATGCCTTGTTTTCTGGACAGGTGGTGGTGCTGGTCATGTTGATGCTGCTTCTGCTGCTAACAATGATAAGCAATTTGACTATTTTTTTTTAAATGGAGTCTTGTTTTGTGTCTTAAGGTGGGCTTGAACTTCTGATCTTCCTCCCTCACCTCTCGAATGCTAAGAATATAGGCACTTCATCCTGCCCAGACCTTACTTACAATATCCATCCACCAAGAACAGGTCTGGATATTAATGCACTTGAAAAAATAGATATGACAGTCATAAATGTGATATGTTAATGCAAAGGATGTAACTTAAGAAGTAGGTTTTACATATGCACTAGGAAAATTATTGACCTAATTTTTTTTTCATCAATTACAGTGACTGTTAATGTACCCTGATCACTGGTGTTAAAGGTAGAAAACTTCACTAGCTCCCAGGCAAGGAAGTTTAAATATCCTAGTAACCTTGGGTGCATTAATACATTTTGTTCCCTGGGGCCTAATGAATTCTGTTCTTGCCTTAGTTTTGATTAAGAGATTTGAAATTTGTCACAATGTATTCTTGTAGTCTAAAGCAGTGTCTGACTAAAGTATTTTTGAAAATTGTCCAAGCCAGTAGCTACAAAATAGGTAAGACGGGGTTTCAGTGGCCACTTCTGACATTCCACCATGTGGCTGCAACACATTATCTGGCAGGGGTTGCCAAGTCAAGGTCAGAGAACGTTCAAGGCAGACAAGGCTCTTTCTCAGCAGTCTCCTTGATCTCCTGGTTTCCATGTCAACAAACTTGCTCCTTTGTTATTTTGGTAATTACTCATAGCCTCTCTTACCATCTCTGTGAAAGTTTAGGTTATCTTATTCTTTGACTATAAATAACACTTAGTGCACATTTATAGAGAGAGAATATGAGCTGCTACTTAAAGGAAATTGGTGTGGTGATCTAAGCCTCCCAGATAGCTTTAACCTACTCAGACATCTTTGGTTTTCGAAGGAAACATCTTTGCCTTAATAAGCTAAAAGATGACCTTTGAAGGGGGCAACAGAATGAGGAGCATCATCCTAGTATCAGGAGAGAATGCATTTAAGGTTACAAGAGTTGCTGTGGAGAATTGAACAACATGAATGTAAGACCGGGAAAAAAGTTGAGCCTTAAGCTGTTACTGTTTCGATTCTAGTTAAACCCTGGGTGCGGAGGAGAGAAGAGAATTGTTTAATTGTTTCTTTCCTTAACTAAGGGTTTTATAGCCCTAGTGGAGTTTACTAAACAAGAGTTTAGGATGTTTGCTCCACTTCTGTGTTAGCTAGTAAGCCTCTGAGCCCTTTGTTTTTGTGAGGAGAGGTGAGGCTGAGCCTTAGCTCTGGCTCTAGACTTCAGGCCTGGGCCTCCGAGTAGAGATGACTTTCTGTATGCACTTAACATGGAGTCCCACTGAGGGGCAAGGCCACAGGATCTGAGACTAGAGCAGCCAGGGCAGTCCATTGTGTGACTTTTAAAAATTGAGAGAGATGAGAGAGAAAGTGGGAAGGGGAATAGGAAGGAGAGGAGAGAGAGGAAGTGGAGAGCAGAGAGTGTAGCTTCCTGGGCAAGAGAAGAGATGTTCCTGTCGCCTTCTGCTCTGAGACTGTTGCAACCCCATACTGGGCTAGGGAAAGGCTGGAGCCCTGGGGTCAGCCAGAGCAGACCTTGTCCTCTAGGAAGCCCAGATCTCATGGCCTGTGTATGTTTCTATGGGCTGTTTCATCATGTCTATACCCTTACAGCTCTGCCACAAAAAAGCAGAGAGAAAACTCAACGTTTTTCTCCCTGGTTTGGCCAAACTGCACATAAACCCCTTTTCTTTATCAATCTGCTCCTGAGTCCAGGCAGATGCTGCAGGTGTTCAAGTCTAAGAGCCCTGTGACAAACACAACAGAATGTGTGTTGTGACTGGAGAAATCAGGATGATGGGCCGCTGGTGGAATAGACGAGCCCTTCTATTGGGCTCAGTCAGCTACGTCAGGAATGAGCAGAGAGTATATGCAGTTTGAGCATCCAGCTTTCAGGCTCATCTCCATGTACTTGCAGTGAATAGAGAAGACATAGTCCTATAAGAACTGCACTCAACGCCTGTGCTCTGTGAGCTTCTGGGTGCTTCGATGTGGCTGATGTCGGGCCAGACCGAGGCTGTTCAGGACACCCATCTCTAGCGATCCATCACCCCTACTGATGATGCCATTCACATTCCACAGGATGGCAACTCACAGGCAAGTGCCTGAGAAAAGCCTTGCTCCACAAAGTGTCCTGGATTTCCACCCATAGTTCCTTCCATAGTTGGCCATTTCAGTCTGTGGAACTGCCTTCAGTAAAGATGAAATGGTAGTCATTTTTGACCCGTGGGGGTTTACCTCAGGACCCCCACATAAAATGCAACCTATGTATAGAATTCCATGTTATTTGCAAATAACCTATGTGCATATTCTTAGACTTTGTTATCTGCAGATTATTTATAAGTTAATTCAATGTAAATGATGCATAACCAGTCTCATATTTTTGGCAGCAATAAGAAAAATGGCTGTGCAAATTTGGTTCAGATAATACTTTTTCTTCTTTGTCATTGTTCTTTATGAGACAAGAGTCTGTCCTCAAACTCAGGCAATCCTCCACCCCTCACCCTGAGTTTTGAGGCACACTATTATACCACGGATTCACCTCCCCAGCCCTTATGGACTTTGTGAAAGAAATCCATCGGTTGAAGCATGTTTCTCTGATATAGATGCTGGCTTCAGGAGGGAAGCAAACTCTGGTCTGCTTTTCTTCCTTCTTTTCACGTTCTTAACCCTGAGTTAGTTTGCCAAGTTTCTGCCTCTCCTTTTAGAGTTTATGACGTCCCCCCACATATGCTAGACACCTTTCCAGTATAGCTTGCTCCTTTCTCTTACCAACAGTAAGGGAGATAGCTACCAGTTTTACTTGTATAGGTTGTGTTTGGTTTTACTATTTTATTCACAAGGACAAGACTGGTCCTCATCGTAAATAAGAGGTAGCGCCGTGATCTGAACCCGAGGATAGTTTAGAAGACGGTGGTTGTTTATTATTCTGCTTTACTGTCTCTGGACCAGTAACCTCTTCAGGCTTTGGGGATAAATGTCAGCGTCCTTTGTGTGCCTTCTGTTCTGTATTTCAACTGTCCCGTCCGCCTCAGTCCTGTGTGCTTGACTAGAGCCTCACACAGTCCTGGAGAGTTCTCTCCATGCACTCTGGTCTCTTCTCATTCTGCCTGTGTGCTTGGGAGTCAGGATTCCCCCTCATGGTAGGTTAATGGCTGTTTCTTCTGGGAGGTCTTCCCAGAACCCAGTCTTAAGTGCGTCTCTGGCGTGTTCTTTGAACTTCTCTTGGTTTTTGTTTGACTTCTGACTGCTGCGAGCCCCATAAAAGTCTGAAACTGGCACACGATAGGCACTTAACAAGTCCTTTCTATGCAGCTCACTCACGGAAGGAATGAATAGTCCTGTCGGTCTTCCTTCGGAAGGAATGAACAGTCCTGACTTTGAGCCCGCCCAGCCCCGTGGCCCCGCCCTCCCGCCTCTGCAATTCTGTTTTCTCTCCACTCAGCATCTCCACCATTCGCAGCCTGCCGCTGCTCCTGGAGGTGCCCACAGTACCTTCTCCAGCCACTTTGGAGATGAACTAGTCTGATCCCCAGCCAGATAATAGCCCCTCGAGTGTGTAACAGTGTACATATTTGTTGGATTGAAGCAAATTGATACCATAACTCAGTCTTAAGAAGGTTTATTTCGCAAGGGTCACGAGAATTGAATCAAAGGGCTGCTTCAAAAGTTTCTTTTCTGCTAAATTACAAATCTAAACTTGGCTGAGACATGTAGCTAGAACGAGCCGATTTAAAATAAGCTCCGGATTTGATCCTGCTCCTGGGAAGGAGTGACCTGCCTTTCAGGTGCCCTTTATAGAACCCAGACTGAGTTGGATCAGGGAGAAGAGAGACTCTTCTCATTGTAGACTTAATTGCCTCCTGTCCCTCTCTCCCTTCCTCCCTCCCTCCCTCCCTCCCTCCCTCCCTCCCTCCCTCCCTCCCTCCCTCTCTTCCTCCCTCCTTCCCTCCCTCAATCCTTCGTTTCCTCCCTCTCTCTCTGTCTCTCTTTGTCTCTCTCTCTGTCTCTCTGTCTCTCTCTCTCCCTTATGTATTTATAAGTGTGTGAAACCAGAGAACAGCCTGACTACTGTTCCTCGGGTGTTTTTGAAGCAGTGTATCCCACTGAGGCCTAGAGCTCACCGAGCAGAGTCCCAGATCCACCTAACTCCACCTCTCCAGTGCTAGGACTCAGTGCATACCACCACACTTTTGGTTGTGAGACCAAGCACAAGTACTCAGACTTGAATGAAGAAGAACCCTTTACCAATGGAGGCCCTAAAGAACTAAGGGCACCGATGCTGAACTCTTAACCACATGGGTTCAGATCTGTTTGCTGACGCTCTCCCAGGCCTTCAGATGCTATGGTATATAGCCTGTGGTGGCATGCATTTCCTTCAGCTTCCCCAGTGGAACAGCCTCAGAGGCTTTGGTGATTCAGAAGTGACTGTATATTTGTGAAGCTCGTGCTGAGGCACTGGGCTCATCTTAATTGCTATAGAAGTGATGCGGTTGCTTTTATCAGCTGCTCTAAATGTTAGTGTTAAATAGTTGGTGTTTTTTTTTTAACACCAATGAGTGAGCAGCCATAGGAAATCCTCCTAGGTAGACATTTGTTCTAAACAGAGGCTGTGCATATCATCTCTCTCCGACCATTTTTGACAGGCTCCTTAAAACTTCTTTTCCTTGGTCGAGTCTGTAGAGAAGGAGGGCTGTGTGGTCCGTCGCCCTCCTCTACGGCCTTATGGCTCTTTCCTCCTTGTTTTCTATTTCCTGTTTTATTCTAGGTTCAACTAAAATGCCCTCCAGCCTCGAAGCTTCCAATGCGTTTCTTGGAAACCTAGCCTTATAACATATCACCATTAGGAGTCTTTTCCTGATATAAAACCTGAATTTTCCTTTGCTTAATTTAATCCCTCCTCACATATACCTCGGACCTCTTTAAATAATTCTTCTCCCTCCCTGCCATTTGCACCTTTCAGTTACTTGTAGAGAGTTGTCACAGCTCCCTTCGGGCCTAATCCTATCACCGTGATTCATGTTGGGCAAGTCGCACATTTTGTCCTAGTCTATGGCCGCGTTCTGAGACTGCCGCTTGGCTGAAATAAAGACAATTCTCCGGTGGTATGATCCGGACCTTATCATCAATAACAGCTACTAAATGTGAAACAAAGCAAGCGACTTTTTGAGAAAACAAAGAGCAGCATAAAGAGGAAGACGTCACTTACCCTTTCCTTATTATTATCAATTATGGAAGTGCTGTGTGCTGGGAGTGTTACATGTCACTGTCTTGATTTGATCTGAATTCTGTATTTATAGGAGGAGACTTTATGAATAGCCACAATGGCAATCTGACCTAATGATGTTTTGTTTTTAGGTGTGGAAGCCTGTGGGTGTCTGTGCACCCAGTGCTCCCAGAGCTTATGCCGAGGATTCTAAAGTGAACACTAGCTTCAGTGGAAACAGGAGTGTTAGAAAGCTGCGCCCTCTGTTATGGAGTATGGACCTCTTCTGGTCTCAGAGCTACAACTCTTTAGAGATCTAGGTCTGGCTTTAGTGACTGGAAAAGCCACAAGGAATTTTAAGACATGTTCTCAGTGACTTACAAATGCCCTGGGGCGGTGAGGGACCAGGGCCACCGCTGTTGTGTTGGAGAGGAGGATTGTAGGAGACCTTCCTCTTGGCTGATGGGGCTCAGCTGAGCTACAGGCAGGAGAGGGGAGGCCGCTTCTCCAATGAAGGAATCCTGCCTCTAAATCATAATGGCTAGGTGACATTGTGGGACTCCATCTCCTCCTAAAAGCACCAAGATGGGAAGCTAGGACCTGGGCAGTGGCCATGTAGTTAGTGTTGCAGAGGAAGTTACGAGTAGATTGGCCACTCTGGTGCTGATGGATTCTCCTTCCTACCCGTTCAGTGCTCTTTCAAAACTCTGTCAAGGCTCGCTGTTTAAGTGCCCAGCACTAGCTGCAAATGAACAAGTTGAGTGAAATAGGTATCCTCTCACGCTCTTCTAGAATAGACGTTCTGTGAGGTAACTGGGAAAACTTAGACTTTACTTAATGTTTGTTTCCGTTTCCCCGGAGGTAACAGAAGTATTTCTACAGACTACCTTGGAGGCCCAGCCCCCCAGGCTACTGAAGGACAGTGACCTCCTTCTCCAGCCTCATTTCCTGCTGGCCTTTCCCACCTGTGCTTTTTCCTTATGCATTTTGCTTCATCCAGAATGGTCTATTAATGTTGTCTATGGTCATTTGGGGAAGTCCTTTTCCACCTGACTTTCTAACAGTTTAATGGCATGCTCAGTTGTCCTGGACCATTTGGGACCTGTCCACCTCTGACACTTGTGTTCCTTATTCTGTCTAGTGGAACTGCTTCTTACAGGCACATGCACACCAAGCTTCCCACCCAATGCTGTCCTCCTGCCTCCCTCTGTCCCTGTCATTTGTCCCTAGATTGTCCCCTTTGGCAGAGCCTGTCTGGTATAACCTGGCCTCTAAGATTCTTCAGTACACGATGGCCCTGGGTGGTTTCAGTCCTTCACAGCTTCAGGGTGCAGCTGGGGACTCTGGATGTTAAAAGCAGCTGTACACACCAACTGACCTGATAAAATCCCCACTTTCCTCAAATCTCTTTTCCTTTAAGGTATGTCTGGTTCTTACTCTTCGCACAGTAGTTGCATGGTTTTAATGACTCACTTGAAAAACTCTAATCGTGGCAAAGTACACGTGGCCTGGAAGACAGCCATCCTAATTTTGAAGTGTACACTTCAGCCGTCTTGACTACGGTCCCTTGTGCTGTAACCAGTTCCTGTGACTCTTGCTTGCTTGCTTGCTTGGTTTTTGAGAGAGGGTCTCTCCTCGCTATAGTTCACAGCGGCCTGTAATTTACTTTGTACACCTCAGGCTGACCTCAAATCCCCAGCAACCTTGCCTCAGTTTCCCTAGAGCTGGGTCTGCAGGTTGTGACCTGCCTTGGTCAACATCCAGGACACGTTCCATTTTATAGAACTAAAGCTATTGATTCAGCAGCACCAGCTTTCCAGTTCTTTCTTCTAGCCTCTGGAAACAACTATCCTGCTTCCCTTCTCTGTGAACTCAACTCCTCTATGTCTCTCAGATAAGAGGAAGTTCATATGAGATTTGACTTTTTTTAAAAAATCTATTTCTTTTTTTAAGATTTACTTTATTTATGTGAGTACACTGTAGCTGTCTTCAGACACACCAGAAGAGGGCATCGGATCCCATTATAGATGGTTGTGAGCCACCATGTGGTTGCTGGGAATTGAACTCAGGACCTCTGGAAGAGCAGTCAGTGCTCTTCACTGCTGAGCCATCTCGAGATTTGACTCTTAATGCTGGCCTATTTCACTTAATGTCCTTATTTTCATCAGGATTGAGTAGGATTCCCCCTTTTAAGGCTAGATAAGAGTCTGCTGAGGGTGTGTGTCATGACCTTTCCATCCGTTTACTCATCAGCGTGCCTGTAGGAGGCTCTCACCTCCTGATGACCACAAGTAATGCTGTGTAGAACAGATATCTGGTGCAGACTGGCATTCGACAACTGCTTCTGTTTCTGTTGAGTGACCTCCCACGGACCACATGGTTGACAATTCTAAAGTCTGGATTCTCATGAGCCTTGAGATCAGTGATTGTGTCACATGTATCTTTGTAGCCTCACGGTTTCCAGCACGGAATTTAGCAGGCACTCCGTGTTTGTTGAATGAGCAAATGAACAAGACAAGTGTTTTCTAGTATTGGCCTTTGAGTGACATATATGAGTTAGGACATTCTTTTTGTTTATATCAGAAATCAAATGTCAGGGGGTTGGATATGCTGAGAAGAACAGCCAGTTTCTATATGCCTGCCAAAGGAGAAGCGTGAAACACTGCGCACATTCTTATATGGTACTTATAACAATAGCTTCCTGATTGGTGGGTGCAGCTGTATATAAAATTGAAAAAAAAAAGGCATTAAAGTTCCCCCTTCACTTTTACTCTGCACATAAAGAGCTATAACTCACTTGCTGCTAAAATTCCAAATTGCTACCGGAATAGCCCAAGTCACTGTAACGATAATAATTGTAAATGTAAAGTAACCACAAACAGGTTCACGCTCAGTGTAATGATCAGATAACGTGAGCAAAAGCAGCAATTACGTGTTCCTGGACCACACTGGGGGCAGAGCACAAGAAAGGCATACGCCACGCGCGTGCCATTATTAAGGGAGTGCTTTGTGTTTACTTAGCACTTGAAAGTTTGAATGATCCAGCTAACAGAAACTGACAATACCTGTACTTTGTGGCACATTAAAATTGCCCAGACAGTAAGACAAATTGATATTTTACAGCCATTCTGCAGCACAGGAACTACTTAACTTCTGGTTGAAATCATAATAAATTTGCATAACTCTTACTGAGAGTTTTCCTTGTGCCCCTTCATTTCTTTCAAACACTTTCTTGGGGGTGGCACCACCCCACATGTCAAAGACTCAAGGTATACTATGAAAAGAAGGGTGGGGTGGGGAAGGAATCCAGACAAAGCCTATAATCAAACAAGACCCCCAAACACCCCTGGCAGAACACAGTGAGCCACGGCCGGCATGCATGAAGCCCTAAGTTCTGTCCCCTTACGTAATTGGACATGGTGGCACGTGGTTGTAATTTCCATATATGTATAGGAAGTAGAGACAAGAGGATCAGGCAGTTATTGTCACCCTCAACTGCATGGTGAGTTTGAAGTCAACATCTGGGCTAGATGAGACCATGTCAAAGGGACCGTGCTAGCATATTCAGAAGTCAAGTCCACTTTCAGAGTGGTCCACTCCTAGACTCTAGTTACAATAAATCTATTCCATACTCATTAATCTGTTTCTTGGAAAGCTTTCTGTTAGAGCACCAAGCACAGACATGTAAGATGGGGGATGGGATCTACACACTGTTGGTGTTGGTTCTGCTTGTCGGTCTGTAGATGAGTATGGGTCAGTCGGTCTGGGTATGAGTGCAAATGACTAGGAGGAAGGACTTAGTAAGTCAACCATAACCGAAAGTCAGCTGGCATCTGCCTGGAAGAACCTTAGTTGCTTGTGAGAGGTGTTAGGTTGTGGATAATTAAGGACTTGGTGAAAAATCACTGTGAGGGCCAGCTCCCGTAGTGACCACTGATGAACATACTGCTGGTGTATCAGTCGAGGATACATGGTTTTACCTGATCGATAAACCTTGGCTCTGTAAAGAAAAGTGGGTTAAATATAAATTAAGTGTGTACATCATTAACACCAAAGGTTGCACACGTCAATAAGCATTGTTGTAGTGTATTCGCCTTTCTCCATTGACTTTGTTGCATGGTGTAGGCTACCCTTGTCACCCCCACAGTTATTTGCTGTTATCTGGTGATGATATAGAGAGTGTGGAACCCCAAATTAAAGCTTCCATCATTATTTGGTTCTGAAGGAGCAAGGTAACCGATTTCTTTGGGCCATTTGACAGCTGGGCATGTTGGCTCTGGTAGCTGCAAAGCACTGTGTTACGTTATATGGTTCTATTGCTTGATGGCAAATCAGACTGCCACACTATCGAAATAACTGCAGACTCCGGGCAAGCATTTGAGTTCACATGTGAGAACTCCAGAAGCATGAGGTGCTGCTCATACTTGGCCCATACCTCTGCTCCGAGCCCTTGAGGTGCGGCATAAGCCAGCACTGGCATGCCATACTCTGAAGAGTGAGTTCCAAGCAAATCATAAGGCTGTGTTTTCCCTTCCTGCTCCTTCCTGAATGTATTGATTGGCTAGGGATGTGGCTCACACAGCTGAGGGCTTGCACAGCAGGCGCCAAGCCCAGGGTTCAGTTTGCAGCACCGTATAAAACCATGTGTGGTGGTGCCCACTTGTGTCTGCAGCCCTGGGTCATTGCCAGCTTCATAGCAAGTAGAAGTCCTGGTGATTACTGCTTTGTTGCTATCCAAATGCACAATCTCATTTAATTTTGACTTATTTTTATTTTATGTGTATGAGTGCTTTCCTGCACGTATGTAAGCACATTACATGCCTTCAGGGCCTACAGAGGTGAGGGGGGCATCAGAACCACTTGAACTGGAGTTACAGACAACGGTCAGCCGCCGTGTGGGTGCTTGAAACTGGTGACCTGTCTCTCCAGCGTTCTTAACTTTTCACAGCTCTTTTGTGTATTTGTAATTGTGTTTTCTAGAAGCATAAACTTTAGATAAAAATATGCCTTTCCTTTCCTCTTTTCTTGTCTGTGTATTTGTATTTGTGTGTGGGGGGATGGAGTGGGGGGAATAGGTGAGTTGCATGTGTTTGAGCACATGTGTGTATAGGTGCACTCATGTGGACATGTGTAGAGACCACATGTCAAATACCTTTTCTCAGTCATCATCATTATTATTTCCTCCTCTTCCTCTTCCTCCCCCTCCTCTTCCTCTTCCTCCCCCTCCTCTTCCTCCTCCTCCTGTTCCTCTTCCTCCTCCTCCTGTTCCTCCTCCTCCTGTTCCTCCTCTTCCTGTTCCTCCTCCTCCTCCTCCTCCTCCACCACCTGTTCCTCCTTTTCTTTTTTACAATCTTTCACTGAACCTGGAACTAAGCCTAGATTGCCTAGCGAGGGACCTCCAATGTCCTCCTATCTCTCCCCACCCCCAACTAGGTTACAGGTATTTGTCAGGCACCTGGCTTATATGTGTGGTCAGGGGATTTGAACTCAGGTCTTCATGGTTGTGCTGCAAGCCACATCCCAGCCTAGAACTATACCTTTCCCACTGTAGAATGAGGCATTTTCTCCTTCAAATCGATTAATTTCCCTAATATATACATTTTGAGTATATTTTTTTAAAAAAGAGATAGATTCAGGGGGAATAAATAGAGCTGATTTTGCTACCTAGAAGCTGAAATTAGCACGAAAAAAAAGGATGGGTTAAGGCATTTAAGCTCCATTTGTTTTCATTAAACTCTCCCGCTATACATAACAGACTTGCTTTCACAATCTCCAGTGTCACACCGACTTGGCAGTGCATTAGTAATTTATACTTCAGTTCTTAGGGACCCTGGTGCCTAGTCAGAAAAACACCATGCCAGGGACCAACACAGTAATTTCTAGAAACACAGGCCTGTGGAATTATTGGGTTGAATGGGGCATTTTTTCCCTGTGTTTTTTCCTCTTTTTTTTTTCTGTTATCATAAGAGTTGCATGGATTTGATTTATGGACTTGGAATGCTGTAAATAATGAAATAATAAAGTGGCATGTCAGCGCGGGATAAAGTTACCCCGAGAAATTAAAGTGAAATTAAGTAAGTCGCTAGTTCACTTAGGAAAGCGCTTGTTGTTTTCAGCTGAGTGGTGGTAAATACCGCTCTAAGGAATGTGGTTTGTCTTATAAATACTCCAAACGGCATCAGCACACACCCTTGGACCATGCCCGGTTTTGTTGATCCTTGCAACATATTTTGAAAAGTCTGCGCTCTTGTAGGAGCCAGTAGGAGGCCCGGGCCCTTGCACAGCATTTACAACTCAATATGAAGCTTTCCCAGCCCTTCATGCCTGCACTATGGGGTTTGAAGTTAATGGGAATGTCAGGCCAAAGTGGGCAGAACTATGTAAGGCCCTGAGCACGATGCTCCTACTATTTCCATTGCGGTGAGAATACAGGAGAGCCTAGAAATGCAAGCAGTTTGGCCTTCTTCAAATAACTGAGGGAAAACCACGCAGTCTTAGGGACGAAAGGGAGGATGAATGTGGTTTTCTAGTCTGTGGGATTTTTAGGATTCAGATTGCTTTTTTCCTTTCTTTCTTTCTTTCTTTCTTTCTTTCTTTCTTTCTTTCTTTCTTTTTATACAGAAATTAAACCATATGACTAAGTGAGGTGCAGTATTTTTCCATAAAGCATTAGTTCTTTGTGTAATGTGTGCATAATTTTTATGAATCAGAACCTGAATCATAAATAAAATGTTAATTTGTAGACACATTTAACTGTGGAGCAGATGGAAAAATAGGAATGTGTTAGAAAGCTAGGTATTTGCAGAAGCTAATGAAGTTAATTGGTCTCATTTGACCACCTTATTTTCCCCAACCCCCTAAAGACCAGACTTTTTTATTTCTTTAATTAAAAATGAGTTTGGTATGTTAATATTATAACCTTTCATATTTTCCTAGTTTTCTATATAAATGCCTTATTTATAGAACCACCCTTAGGAGTCCAGTGTTAGCAAGAACATTAGTAACGTGGGAGCGGCGAGCAGGGCGCTGTTCTACACAAAAGCTATTAGCCACATCCATTGGTATAATGTGTGCTTAGACGCCTTGTTATTACTTCCTGTCCTGTTACTTGTGATTACATAGAGAAAGAGCTATTTTTTTCCTCTAGCTTGAAAATAGCGCACGTTAAAAAAGCATAAAATAATGATCACCGAATGGAATTTAATTTTTAAATACCAGTACTCGTACATATTTTGATTGCTTAGATTGCCTGGTAAACGCCCACTGTAATATCACCAGTGTGAAGTCAGAGAAATCACGGTCTTGAGCTAATCAATACCGTATGTGTAGACAATGTCCCTGAAATTATTCTTTGTGTAAGGCGAGGCCACAGTGCACCGTGTTCAGCTCCTTCACCAAAGAGTGCTTCATGCCTCAGCTATCGCTGTGGAATCCACAGTCTCCAGAAGGTACCGCTGCCTTCCACGGAGGGTTGTGGGACATGGCTCTCTAATGTCATCACCAGCGTATTGCATTTGTATCGATTGCCTATGATTTCTGTGTATGGATGATTGAGTTTGAGCAAACTACTTAGGGTTTCAAAGGATTTGGATAATGTTACACCGTGGGGTTGGAAATCTCTTTGAATATTGTATTGCAGAGGGGCAAAGTCATCATTTCTGTGCATTTATTAGGCCCCTGCTGTAGAAACAGAAACAATAAAGCATCTTTTGTAAGTTAAGAGATCTTGGAACGGGCAATTCTAATAAATCCCGGGCTTAAGGAGAAGGGTACATGCTGAGGCCCCAAAGTTGTTGAATCATCTGGAACGTATTAGAATCTTGATTAATACGAATACATCTGCAATTCTACATAAAGAGCAGAGCGGGCAGTTTGGCAGATAGGAGTGGAAAGGAGAGAGAAAGGAAGCCACGGCCATGAATTCCTATTGTTCCCTTTAGGGCAGGCCTTGTTGTTCCTAATAGAGCAAAGTAGCTATCCCATCCCCAACCCCAGCCATAGCAGTAAACCTGTGGCTCGAGGAACAGAGAACTCCAGAGGACGGAAACAGGAAGGAATTTCATGTTGACCATATTCCTTACAGAAGATCCGCAGATGAGGAGAGGCTCAGTTACTCAGTCATTTAACTTCCACGTCAGATGTGCATAATGTATACATCCAGATCCGAAAGTGACATCTCACCCCACATATTGTCCTGTTTAATATGCAATTCTCCCAGGAACCCCATCCCTTATCCTCATAATCATTTAAAATTTAGGGACATGATTTCTGCATAAGATGCTTTCAAGTTTGGCTTGAACCAGCCTTTGGAAAAGGCTCCAGAAACTATGGTAAATGTAAAGAGAAATCAAACCCCAAACTTGTAGAGTTTGTAAAATCCTCATATCAACAGGAGGGCTTCCTAAATGCCAGAGCACTCTTCCAAAGGAAACGATCAGATCAGAGCTCAGGCTGGGAAGATAACATATTTGGCAATAGGTTCTGAAGAGTCTGACATACATACAGACATTAACTCTCAGGCCAACTGGTGAAAGGTTGTTAGCGTTTGCTGAGAGAGGAGATTCATGCACACCACATCCATTCTCTTAGGAGCGGGAAGAGCAAGGTCTGATCAATGTAAAATGCAAGTTTTATAGGAGGACCAAGACAAAGGGAAAAGCAGCTTTTACTTACTTTCATACTCCACAGGAAAGAGCTGTGAACAGAAACGTCCGGTAGCTTTCTGTCATGTGAAGTAGCTAAGGGGCGGCTGCTTCTGGCTACTCAATCATAGCCAGCTAGATAACAGTACCAGGTAAGCTTTGCAAAAAGATGCATTTCACAGGAAAGCATGTTAGACTTTGCCTCTCAAAGAACAGTAGACCATTGAGAATTGATTGACTGTTGACCTCTCCAGTCCTTAGCAAAGTTATATTTATCTAATGATAAAATATAGTTTATATCAGAATATGACTACCAGCACTTACCTTTTCCCAAAGTGTGATATTTCCGTGCATTTTATGCATCATTTAGTTGCTTTCTTTTAGCAGAAGTAGAAAACAAAGATATAGTATAAAAAAGTTCATTCTTGGTATACGAGAGGAAAATGTTGCTGCGTGGTAAGATGGTGATGTAGTGCCATATTATTGGTATTGGGGTTGCCACATATCTATGGTGAAAGTCTACATGGTAGGTTTGTTCCACGTGTGGCTTTTGCCACAATCAAGTAGCTCTGTTGTATTGAACAACTCATGCTTGGTATGTAAATGACTGTTTATGGCTGTGCTCCGATAAAACTTTATTTATAAAAGCGAGAACATTTGGTGCACAGCTTGTAATTTGCCAGACCTTAAAATGTATTGGATAAACATTTAGTGGGGTTTCTGTAAGTATTTGGTGATTGAAAAGAAAGAGAAATCACTATGAATTTTAAAGAGGTGCATGCATAATTTTATCCATATGTGACAGAAGGAAATTTGTGTGCATGTGCCAAATGCCCACATGCTCTTAACATATTTCTACTTTGTTTGTAATGACTCATTATTGAGGTAAATAAATGGAAGGAATATGTAAAGATTTTTATGAGATTCTTCGGGGTAATGCTTAGAAAGATAAAAGTATGGTTGTCAACATCAGTCTAACATCCCAGCAATCTGTGCCAACTGAAATAATAAAAAAAAAACACAGAGTTTATCTTTTCCTACATTTTTTTTTTTGGAGTGCAGACACCTACTTTGTTTCAAATTCATCTAACTGTACTCTCGAGTGACTTCGCTTTGGAATCTGTGTGTTCGTGTATATACGTCATGGTAGCTGACCTCAAAGGCACAGACCCCGGGCACCACTGGAATCCGTTCCAGTTGTTTCTTATGTAGAGGATTCCAAGTTCTGTCTGCTCGCGTTTGCTGTGTAGCAGCCCTGGATTGAGGGCAGTGCGGCTTGTGGGAAGTAGTGTGGAAAAAGTGAGCACAGTCAGACTCCCTCCTCCGTCCGCTGTCACCACTCACTGAGTGTTGGACTCCGCTCTCCTGGGGAATGAATGCATCCCCAGAGCATCACCGTTGCCGTCCCTTTCTTGGATGACCTGAGGCACACCTTCATAGCTGCAGCCTTTTTATCCATCTTTCATCCAGTCCTTCCCAGTCTAGGGGAGTCTGAGAAGAAGCCAGCACTACAGATTAAATTCCTTTCCCAGCTCTCTGCTGCCTACATAATGGTTCAGAGCCCTCACTTGTAGGGAAGTCCGCCCACATATGGCTTCATTTCTTCCCAAACTCTGTCCCCAGGTGCACTGGTGCTTGGTCCTGATTCCCTCTGAGCATCCCCTAGGCAACTGGAGAAAATACTCATCTAAGCCTCCACCTCAGCTCCACATACTAAGAACCTCCAGCAGGGAGATAAAACATTAATATGTTTTAAATGACTCCCAGGTGATTTTAATGCCTCGCTGATGTCGAGTTCTCCTTTGTAGTCAGTCATTTACTGGAGTGCTGATTTCCTGGTTGCAGAGTTTTGCTGTTGTGTATACGATGCCTTCTACTGAGAAAGGCCAGTTTTCTTCTTTACCCGAAACATCCCAGTGTCTTCTTTGATGTTGAACTCAAAGAGTACACCCTGAGGTGGCCTTTCTGTGTCCTCCGGAATGGGCCGGCCACTTTCTTCCACTGGAGGGAAGGTGCTGATTCTATTCTGTCTCATGACAATAAACCACTCAGCAAAGCTACCGTGGCATTATTGGCTTCATACTGGCTCCGTCCTATAGTAGGGATACACTGAGTCGTGTGAACAGGTCAGAAGAGCCAGACTGGAGTGATATCTAGGGGACACCTGAGAAAGCCTTGTTCGTGTTCTGGGCATCAGAGTGATCTTTGTCTTAGGCCTATCAGAAAAAAAATCACACTGCTGAGTAGGGGAATTCATAGAATGAGCAGCACTCTGGAAACCTTCTGTGTTATGGCCGTCACAAAAAAGTCATGTGATCAATGACTGGGGTCAAGACTGGGAGAGAGGGATGAGAAGGTGAGGGGTAAAATCTCAGTATAACTGCACTAAACCAGCTCCTAGGAGAGGGTGGGAGCTGTGTGTGCATGTACCTCGTTCTTAGGTGACAAGCTGGTAATGACATCAGGAAGAAAGGTTGATACATTCACCAGAAAGAAAGCAAAATGTTGCTTTAAAAGATGGGACAACTCAAGAGGCTTATGTGGTGCATGCCCAGAGAAATTACCGAGACTCCAAGAGATCACATAAAGTCACTTAATTGATTATAACTTGAACAATCGTGTTGATGTGAGGGGTTTCAATAAATCTTTTCTTATGTAAACAGCCTTAAATAATAACAACCAGATGAATTGGAAACAGGAAAAAGAACAGAATAAAATGGGAAAGAAATCCGTATCAAGCTGGGTTTTTAGCTCCTTAGAACGCTTACCTAGAATGCACGAGACCTTGGCTTCAGTCTCTAGCATTAGAAGTAGTAATAGATCAGAAAAGAAATACACAAAGTATGACTTTTGTCTGCTTTATTTTTATCTGAGATAGGGTCTTACTTGGCTATCCTGAACATACTACATAGATCAGGCTGGCCTTGAACTATAGAACTTATTGCCTTGGCCTCTGGAGGGCTGGAATTATTATAGGTACTCTGGCCTCCTAATTTTACTCTATTTAAAAAGTACAGTTTATCCATGGAGTAGGCTACAGCATGGATAAAATATACGGTTTTGTGCAACCAGTTTATCACTTGTTTGTAAGTTCTTTTCACAAAGAACACTGGTCTTTAAGATGTAAGATTTACCCCTGCGCTCTCTGCGCTCTCTGCGCTCTCTCTCTCTCTCTCTCTCTCTCTCTCTCTCTCTCTCTCTCTCTCTCTGTGTGTGTGTGTGTGTGTGTGTGTGTGTGTGTGTGTGTGTGTGTGTGCGTGTGCGTGTGTTGCTAGGAGTGGAACTCTGAGCTATACATGTGTCACACAGGCATTCTACTACTGAACTCCACACTCAGCCCTAGTATGTAAGCTTCACAAGCCTTATACATAGTCACACAATTCTAGGACAGGGTGGTTACCACAGTTTGTATGTCTTTCTGTATTCATGTCTGGCAAAATGTCCCTTTGGTGACTGAGTGGGTGAGACAGTGAGTACCTACCTGGGCTGGGATTGGAGGCTTGCCAATGACTGGTTGTGTGCAGAAGCCAGTTTCTCTTCAGCTTGCAGATCCTACTTCGGTAGGGTTTGTAAGGAGGGAGCTCCCTTCTGCTCTGTCTTCCATCACCCATCCTGCCACAAACTGAATGTAGGAAGCTCGGATTCAAAAGCTCAAGTCATGAAAGTGGGCAAATGCAGCTCCCGCCCTTTCTTCTTCCCCTTATATGGGAAATGGCTGCAGATCACAGCTATGCAGTCTGTAAAGTTCACAAAAGCCATAGAAGTGTTACAGGGAATGAAAATAGACCAGTGTTGTGGCTTTCAGCACAGTGAGGAAGGCCACTTTTACAACTTCTCTGGGAGAGAAGTCCCCTCTTCCCTGTACATCAGATGTCTCTAGCTTATGATGGGCCGGAAAGAAGTGGGTAACCTGTTGAAGAGGCATGTGATTCTGAGCTTCCCTTAAGAAAGTGAGCGTGTATTGCCTCTAGCCCGCTGTAGGTGCAGGGACCCTGGTCCCCTTCCACCTTCTGTGGACACTGAGGGTGGACTTTCTCTGTTGCTCTAGTATATGTCCTGTGCTGATTATGTGAGCACCATAGCTTCTGCCCATTAGGGCAGCTGAGGAGAGGGGGACGTACCGGCTTCCCATAGTGCCAGTCTGATGTCAAGGAGGAAAATAGGATTCAAAAGCAGTTTTGGTTTTTAGGAGATGGATAATATGAGAGGGAGTGTGTGTGTGTGTGTGTGTGTGTGTGTGTGTGTGTGTGTGTGTGTGTGTAAGCATGCATGTTCATAGCTGAGCATTTAGCACTTCTGGGGAGGCTCAAAGCAAGGTTTCTGCCCTGGTCAGGTGAAAGCCAAGGAGGGTATCATGGTGGTGTCTAAGAGGCTTGGGATAGACAGGAGGGAGGGAGGAAGACTCTTGGGCCATGGAGAAGAATGAGGATGGATGGCCTATCTGTTCGCTCATCCACAGCACCGTGAACTTGGGCATGTTGGAGCCAGTGTTTCTATAGAAGAGTTGGCTGATTCTTCCCACAAACGTGAGCTTAAAACACTAGGAATCCATATCACAGTATTCATGGTGCCAGAGGGAAGAAATCTAAAGAAGGGCAAGTAAGCCCAGTCTCTTGTGATGGCAAAGCAAGTAAGCGCCGAGTATCATGATGGCGAAGTCTTCCAGACTGGGCAGGGCGAGCGCCCAGTCATCAGGACCTATTCTAATAATACAAAGGAATTCTTTTTTTTGGAAAACAACACTTTGCACCAATTTGGATGTGTGATATAGTAACAATATTAATCAGACAAACAGTTCACATTAATGAACCCTGCCTGGAAATCAGATGATTATTAGATTGACTGTCTAAGCCAGTGGTTCTCAACCTGGGAATCTCAACCCTTTTGGAGTTCACACATCGTATCAGATATTTACATTACAATTGATGAGTAGGAAATTACAGTTATGGAGTAACAATGAGATACTTTTATGTTTGGGGGTCACCACAACATTAGGAGCCCTATGAAGGGGTCACAGCTTAAGGAAGGGTAAGAACCACTAAACTTTTTGAGGAAATGAGTTTGTTTTGGAATTCAGGAAGAGAGAAGAAAAGAGAGGGAGGGAGGCAGAGAGAAGCAAAGAGATACTTAGGTCTGTCTTATTTCTGGAATTTAACACCAGATCCAAGGCTGATAGAGAATGACTCTGAACTTGGAAGTTTACCTTTGAACAAGAGTGAGCCCTGTCTCCCAGAGAGAGGGGAGGGGAGGGGTGTTCCTTAAGTGTCTGTGTTTGTAAAGGGCTTTTCTTGTGTTGTCTCCCTTTTCCTTTCTGAGAAAAAAGAATACACTTGTTTCCCCCTAGATACCAACATGTGCTCTGTTTGCTAAGACTGAGTGTGGCGTAGACTGTTAGAATTGGAGCAATATTATTGTTGAATATACCTATTACACCATATCAGACAACTAGGAAGACAGAGATAGCAGAACCACATGTCAAGCGCCATGGATGTAGTTGGTTCGGTAGGAATGACTAAGCCTCCATGGATACCCTGGAAACGTAGCCAGCAGAGAGAAGTGAGATTACCCACGTTAGGTACCCAGAAGCCCTAACTCTATACGTTCTCCTAAAACCAATGAGAATTCTGCTCTCTGGAAAGGGCAGATTGTGGGATGGAAACTGGCTGTGATCAAGTCAATCCCGTGTCCTTTTTAAAAGTAGAGCATGTCGTCAGGAGTGCTATGCCGTATCTGATACTATTTACTGTTCCAGGTTCTCGCTCTCATCTGGCCTGCTCTTGGGTCCCTCTGCCACTCACCGTGCTTAGATGGCCTTACACTGGTCCTCCACCTGGTGTTTTCCAGCAGTTTCCCATTAAGACAGGTCACTTGTAGACACAGCGTAGATCGCGCGTGAACCACCATTGGATGGTGCAAGGGGTGGATGGAGAAGCAGCGAGTCACAGCCTGCTCCAGTCATAGTTGAAGCACTTGTGCCCGTAAAAACGTTAAACTCAAGTAAGCGAGCTTGGCTACTGAGCTCTCCCCAGTAAAGAAAGAAGATTCTAAAATTAAAGTCACTTTGCAAGAAAGAATCAAAGAATACATTCGCAGGTAAAATGGGGGTGGAGTGAAGAGCTGGGTGGTGTGTGAAGCTGGGTTAGTGTTCTGGGCCAACACCAAACTCTGTGTCTGGTTACTTTTCTAAAAGACCGAAGGGGTTTTTTTTAAGGATAAAATTTCCAGCTCATCCTGAGCTTTTTATCTTACATGGCTTGGCAGATGTGAAAGAAAGTTCAAGAACTCAGAAAAGTTATGTTGGAAGACCTCTCAGAAGAGACCACGGGCTTGGATTTGGTTGATGACACAGGCCATTGAGTCCTTACAGAGAATTGTTTGCCTTCCATTTTTCGATGGCTTTAATTCCTCCAAATTGCTCCTTGAATAATAGGAAAAAGGCAGTTTGATTTCCAGTGACAGATTGGATATAACAGGTTGCAGCTATTAGGCCTCATTTTACCAGACTGAGAAATAAAATTGCCTAGACATAAGCATCGACCACTGGTGCAGTAAATTAATTTGTACAGAAAAAGTAGTTTAGCTGCAGTGCACATTAAACATAGGAAAATTTCCAAAATTACTGCTTTCTGAATTAATTTGTACACTTGTTTACTTGTTAAAAGCATGCATAAATTCTTTCTTCCAAGGCAGTGTGGCTCAAAATGAGTAGGAAAGGAACGAAAAGTGGCAAGGAAATGAGATGTATGGAGTGCACACGGTGTCCAGGAGAGCAAACACTCATCCTTTGTCTTCAGATGCTGCTGAGAATGTGGCTTGGTTCAGATCACTGAAGAGGCCCTGGTTCCACGATACATGGGATGCTTTAATAGCTTTGACTTATATTTGCCGAGGATTGAGCTGTGGTGTAATTAAAAGAGTTTTATCGTCTGGTTGCAGGACGGATTTATAAATTCACACCACAGATCCTCTGATTTAGACTGTTAACTCTGTATTCGTGAATAACCCAACTGATAGACCTCTTTGTACTACAGCACAAAACAAACAAACAAACAAACAAAACCAAACAACAACAAAAACAAAAACCACTGGGCACGTTTTCCTGCAATTCTATTGTGAAGGATGCAAGACAAACTTTGGATAGTATCTTTTTGGACTGTTCCAGCCACCGTGGACCTGGACCCCGCAATGAGGGGCAGTACGATATTATCTCCTGCCCACTGTTTTCAAGGACAGTGGTTCGATTCAAATGCAATTCTGATAAGTGGCAGGTTTTCGAGTCTTTAATGCCTTGACAAGGGCATCACTCTCAGGAGAGAGAGGTGAAACCATTCGGACGGGGATGCTGTCCCCGCTCCTTTGTGCTGACATGCTAAGATAATGGACAATTAAGAGACCCTTCAATGCAGGATAAAGGATAGGGTTATCACTGATGTAAAGGAGCCTGCGGGCCGCAGGGGTAGGAAGGAGAAGAGAAATGGAGACTTTTTAAAAAGGTATATAAAATACACAGGTCAGGTGCCTGCTAACGGCTCACACACCGCTCTTTTCTGTGTGACAATGGTTAGTCGTGGAGCGCTCAGCATTGTTTGCTGTACCCAAAGCAAAAGCACTGGCTCCCTGCATTGGACACAGCGTTGTGGAAAATCTACCCCATGCTGGCCTACCTAAAACAAAGTCCATAAGTTCATCAGCTAATGGGGTTTGCTTTTGTGTGCTCTGGATGGAGACCCCCTTTCGTGGTCCATGGTAGGTTGACACCTGACAGTTTGAGGTAGCCTTGTCAACCCTGGTTGCATTCCTGTGGCATCCCCAGCTCCCGGGAGTGTGACTTAATGGATTTGAGAAGGGATCCTGTGGTGTCAAAGCACCCAAGATTTAAGGCATCACTAAGGAGTTCAGAGCCGAAGTTTCTTGATAACTCCAGGGCCCTGCCAGGCCATCTGATTATTTAACACGTTGAGATCACCATATCTCTGTCACTCTGCGTGGCATCTAACAGCCATCTCTTGCTCATGTTCATCTTGAGGTTTAACGCTGGCTCACTGCTGAGGGAAGTCCCTTTATCTGGACCCATGATCCCCATCTTCTCCCTCCGCACTTCAGCGTCTGCTTTTACCCCCTTAGTAGAGGAGTAGAGCTGTCTCCTGTTTACATCATGGAATAAATGACCAGGAGGTGCCGTGGGGCATGGCCTGGTTGCTCAGGTAAAGACATCCATGCACTTTAGAATCTAGAGCTAGTACACAAATGTGACCGGCAGCCATTTTTGTCCCTAGTCACCCCTACTCCAATGCGGTCCATGCTCTGTGTACGTGGACTTTTGAGGGGAAATTGCTAACAGCCTTCGTTCCTAATCGAGGTGAGCCATTACTGAGTTCCTTCTGAACGGAGTGCCGAAGAGGGTTAACTGATTTGCTTCCGAGGACTTAAACTATCGTTTGTCTCCAACAGCCTGCAAGAGAGTAGAGTGCAGCGCTTCCTATAACTGTGGGCTCTCCTCAGCCTGAGGAGATCCTGTGATAAGATAAGGAGCTTGAAAAAAAATCACCAGCTTGAGGGAGTGGGACAGGAGGAGAGGGAATGCGCTCGCTGCTTTGACTGCTAAATATCCCCTGGTAACCAGAGATAAGACACCTTGAGCTGCACAGAAAACCTTAAGCAGGATGTAAATGAAACCAATAAAAAAAAAATCATTGGAGATCAAGTCCTGCTCTGTTCCCTCTCTGCCCCCAGCCCGACAGACTCGCTTTACTGTAGAGCTGCCACACTCCAGCAGACCAGGAAGTGCCCAGGGACTGATAGAAGCACAATCAAAGGGCAAAATAAATGTCTATAATTTCTGGAGATGTCCAAACTTGAGGGCATGGATCAGCAATCCTATTGGCTCTTCCTCACTGGAACTTGAACTCACTGCTGACTGTTAAGGGCTCCCTTCCCCTCCCTTGCTCTCTAGCCTAGGGAGTTATTTGCTTCATATTTTGTTTTCGGATCACCTTCTATTGCCGAAGTGGGTGAAAGGACTCCACCACCTTTAACGGCGTATTGGCGTCTCTCTCGCGGCCTGGGAATCATCAGCATCAAGGGTTTAGGAGACAATGATCACGTATCCCTTAGCAACACTTCCTCAGAGGATAAACAGCCTTTGCGGGCTGTACCCTAGTGCCTAGGGGTGTAGTCAGTCAGGCACACCATCTTTGTTCAGTTTGTAGAGTTCCATTTGGATGTCCACAGGACAATGTGGAGTCGCCTTGGGATGTACCTCTCACACTGTACCTCTGTTATAGGGCAAAACTCGTGACCTTGTGTGTACATACTTGCATGTGTGTCTGTAGGAAAGACATATGGGGGCCAGAAGCCCAATGCCACACCGAGCAGCGTGAGCGTTGACTCAGAACGACATGTACGCCTCAGGCAGTAACATCCAGCCTTCATGACTTGGAACTTTTACGTTTTCCAAATTGTTATCGTCTTCTTATCGAGATCTTCAGACTGCACCTCACAGCCCTTCTGCAGAGAGGAAGTGACATAATAGAGTGCATAACACGAGGAGAAGATCTAAGGATCAAATCCTGCCCCAAGTCGAGGGCAGCTGTGACAGTCTGGAGTGTGTAATGACTTCAGCGCCTTACCATCAAAACTGCTTCTTAGAGCTGAGGCTCAGTTTGGTGTGTGAATATCATGGTGAGAAATGCTTTCATGAGTGTGCGCTAGGGCAGACCAGCCACATGCAAATTACTCAGGGTAGAGAATGCATTTCCAGCAGGTCCTGAAGCATTGTGAGACGCCGTGATCCTACGCTAGCAGCCACCGCTATGGCTCGCTCTTTGTGGTTGGTGTTCGGTGTGCATTTTTAGTATGTCGAGCCATGGTAGTTGCAATACTACTCAAGAAGGGGTAATTTAAGGACAAGGTGGCAAGAGCTTTTTTTTTATCCCCTTGGCACGAATGTCAGGGAGCATGTCCCCAGTGTCTCCGGGGATTATGGAGAAGTGAAGCAGCCACCTGCTGCTTTCAGTGCTTCTTTTCTTTTGCTTTCATTTGTCAAGATTGCATGTAACGGTACTGTTACGGAGACCTGGGATTGTGTGTGTGCATGTGTGTGTCCACCCATGTGTGCATGTGTGCACATGTGTGTAGGGTTTTCTAGCCAGTCTCCAGAGGTAGAGACAAGCTAAGCAATGGTTAGACAGCTCAGTTGGTGAGTCCTTGTTGTGCACAGTTAAGAACCTGTGCTCAGACCACCAGCTCTTGTTAACAAGACACAAAGGATGATCTGGGCCTGCCGTTCTAGTGCTGGAAACACAGAGTGGTTCGCTAGAGTTGCCTGCCCAGAAAGTCTGGCTGAATCTTGTCTCAAAAAATAAGGTGAGAACTTCCAGTAATCCATTAGACATAGGCCTCTGACTTCCATATATACATACATGCACACATGTGCATGTGCTCCTTCATACACAAGACATACATGAGCATGTACACATATATATATATACTCCAGCATCCCTCCCAGACTGTCGATAGGGAGTGAGTTCATCTAATTGTTAATTGCTTACTGTTTTGTTATACTTGTACGAACACATGCCAATTAGCTCGAGTTCATTTTGCAATGTGAAAACACTATTTTTTTTTAAATATACAGTGTTCAACATCACATTAAGCTTATTTCCCCTAAAAAGGTGGTGGCTGAGCATTTCCATTGTTTGTTTGTTTGTTGTGGTTTGAGTAGGGGGTTTCCTTCCTGTTAGTTCAGGGGCCTGGCATGTAGCCACAGTCACTGACCTCTCTGGTCATCTGTAAGTGAAGCAGTCCTTTTGCTGCCCAGATTCCTCACTGTTCTCAGTTCCCTTGCACCACGCCCACGGGCGGTTCAGGGTGAGAGTTTTGTCTTTTTTTGCTCTGTGCAAGCTGCTGAGAGATTCACTCCTTTCTTTCCTTTGATGCCTCCAATGTGACTGAGAGGTAGGGACAGCCTGCACCAGCCATCACTTAGGCTCCCAGGAAAGAGCGGAGCCCAGGTTCAATGGAGTGATGGAGATTCAGAAAGTGGTCTTTGGTCCAGGCAGCCTGGAGTCAGCTGGGAAGCACTTGAGTGTTAAAGCTGAGCTTCTCTTCATGCTGTCTGTCTCTCCTTTATGAGGCATTGCCACCAGCTTCTCTATGGAAATGACCATTCAGACTTGATGACTTACGTGACTGGTAAGACGGTTCTTATCACATTCGTTCCTATCGAGGAGAACCTCTTACTTTCTCATATTGTAACCATATTTAACCCCTCATATTTCAGTGGCCCTTAGTTCATGCTGCTGTCACGTGCTGGGTGCCAGAGGGCCAGGTGTCCTCGTGTCCTCTTGGAATAAGCACAGCTGGGTCTTTATCTTCCTCCTTGACTGCAGCCGGATTTGTTACTGATTTGGTACTGTGGCCACAATGGCTGTGGTAGTCCTCTATATTTATTTGTTTTAAAGTGTTTTAGATGTAGATGAACTAAATACTACAACATGAAGAAACCATGGGAGTTCTGGGTTCTGACTATAATTATTGTTAGAATTTTTAGCAAAATACTTAATGTTAGCTATGTATGTGTGAGAACATGTATGTATATATAAATAAATTTTAAATGATATGTACATGTATATAATTATGTATGTAGAGATAATTATATATAAATTAGATATGTAAGCATATCAGTAAAAATAGAATTGCACCATTGTTGCCTAGAGTAGTATAAACATTGTATATGTTTGCAGAGATAGGAACTTATATTAAGTGGCAAATTACTGTAATTAACACTTTTGTAATGACAAACATCTAAAATCTTTGAAAATTGCTTTGCTAAAAAATATGTGTTTGACTTTGAACATTTAGTGAACTGTGGATAAACACACGGGTGTATCTAAACACAGAATATTGTGAATTTTATCTGGTGAACACATGCGTGCGCACACGGCTGCATGATTTCTACTGGTGAATACACAATTTATCCCAGCCACCCTAAGGTCCAAGTCTGTCCAGTGCTGAATCAAAAGTGGGATGAATCTGTGGAAAATCTGTCTTCATCACTGTAGGACTTCTCTGCAGAGCGCCATTCATATTTTTATTTTAGTATATGTGCTGCTGAAGCGAGCACCATTCATATTTTTATAACTGAGTAAATGACAATATTAGTCTCTAAAGCCATTAGGTATTATACGATCAGGGCGGAACTCTTTTGTATCCCAGTTGAAGTTATTGTCAGGGAATAGCTCTGCCCTTTGCAGGGCATTCAAGCCATTTGTATCCACAAATGCTTAAACCCATCTCACTGGCTCTAAGGGAACGAACTCATGACATCCTATCTGTACCGCTTGGCATCCAGTCTCCCTTCGCACTCTCAGTTTTGTTGGGAGGTTGCGGGAATTCTATCCTCCCAGGATTGTTTTGCATCATCCTTCTGCAGACCCTTACCCATACAGTTTCAAGGTCACAATCTCCTGGATCTCAAGTTCCATACACCACAGTAGCCTACGGCAGAAAACCAGGGTAGAAAACACAAGGTTCTTGGAGTTGAAGTTGCGTGACTGGGTGCAGGGATGAGTCCATGCCTTCACAAAATTCCAACTGACTGTCCCCGATCCTAAAACGTTCCCATCGCATACTCTGCATGGGAATGTCAGAAGCAAGAGCATGCAGGTCAGTGGGTTTCGCTGTGGCAATATGTGCCCCGCCCCCATCTCTTTAACAGCTTTTTCTACATTAACAAACCCTATTTATCACTTTACTGCACAATGAATCCACAGGGGGTGCTAATTGTTCATTAATTAAATTTTAGCCTTTCAACACTTTTGTATTCTCCAGTGGCCTAGTCTGCAGTGAAGTACACAGAGTGGCCTTTTTCAACTGCCAAAAATTCAAGTTGGGCTTTACTGCTGCTATGGATACCGCACAGGTAAATTTCAGGGCTGCAGACACAGTCTAGTACTCTTGTAAGTCTCTGTGACCCAAAGCTTCCAGCTTTAGACCCCAGCCTTTGAAGTGAGGACAAAACCTATGAGAGCATGGTATAGCAGTCAATGCTTGCCATTTGAATTTGAATTTGAATTTTTTTTTTGTTTGTTTGGACATCCTATTGTTTTACGACAGGTCCTCAAGAGGTTGTAGGCATGGCGGAATGAGCATGGACTCTCTAAGACCCATCATTCCCAAGGAAGTCATTTCAAACTCGGGTTTCTATCAAAGACTCGTCTTTAGTTTTGGTTTTCAGTGAAGAGGTTAAGTTAAAGATCATAAAGTTGAAAGGAAGGTAAGTGCTGGCCGTGCAAACGTGAGGACCCAAGGGCCTTCCGCAGCACTCCTGGATAATTGGGTATGCCAGCATGTACTTACAGTCGGGTACGGCTGACACAGGCGGATGGATCCCTGCGACTTCCTGGTGTCCTAAAGCTCATGTCCCTGTCTCCAAGACAAACACAAGCATCACCAACAACTAACGTAGGTGGCTCCTGAAGAATGTCACCCAACGTTGACCCTCTGGTTACCACATGCATTCATGTGTGTACAGGTGAACACACACTCCCTCCCACACAGATTCACTAACAGTATTGGGGGCCCTGTAAATCTCACAGAATATTTCTCAAGGGATATAACTGTTGCTTTCATGCTGCCTAGACCATAATTCGTATTAGTGCAAGAGATTTTGAGGCAAAATAGAATTCGTCTCAAGGATTTTCTTAAAAATCAAACTAGCTTGGCATGCGGTTGCTCCGTAGCGGGCTTTGGTCCCGGTAACCAATTAATCACAACTTTCCAGTGCGCACAGTTTCGAAGCACTGTGGTTTTCAAGCAATCTGTAAGTCACATTCAGAAGTTTCAATTGAGAATTTTTACTCGTTTTCTTTTAAATTTTTGTGTTATTTAGACATTTAAGCCACTTAAAATGATTGTCCTCCCAGCATGAGTAGAGCAACAAGTCAACTGTTCTGTCCCATCCCATTCTGTGCTTGTCACATAAGCACTTACGACTTAAGGCAACAATGGGCTTCCCTGGTATATTAATTTTGTTCATCTTAGCTCAGATGTCGTATTTGTTCCTTATAAGACTAACAGTGAGGTAGTCTAAAGACATTTCTGGTACTATACACAAGGAGATCTTCTTTTAAAAAATGTAACTGGGAGGTTCAGGGTTAACTACAAAGCTTGAGCACACACATGCACGGTGCTTAATATGTTTTAGTTAAATAAATGAACGAACTTACTGAACAACAAGTGTCTGCTTGAGAAATTATTTGTTCTAAGGGTCATGTCCAAACACAAGCATATGTAGTAATTAATGAATGTCTGTACGTCACAGTAGAAGAGGAGAGGCTAGGGTGACTCAGCTGCCAGAGGCCTGGCATAACAAGCAAGCACAAAGGCCTGAGACTGATTCTTAGAAACCGGGCCTGGTGGCATACATTGTACTCTAGGGGCCAGGAATAGACTGTCCTGCCAACCTACTCAAATCGGCCAGTCCAGAGCAGCGGGACACCCCATCTTAAAATGATGTCTGGGGAAGGCCACCCAAGTTTGACCTCTGGCCTCTACATACACAAGCACACAAGTACATATGGCCACATGATACACACACACACACACACACACACAGAGAGAGAGAGAGAGAGAGAGAGAGAGAGAGAGAGAGAGAGAGAGAAGAATAGAGATTAGGGAGGAATACTCCACGATGCCTGTCATCATCAAAGCAAAGATAAACATGTTACACTGCTTAAGGAATGCACTCCCTCCCAGTCCTGTGAACAGATGTGCTCCACACGGCTGCCGTTACTGAACGTCAAGAAGTTGGTGCTTAGCATTAGTGACATAGTTTTAAGGGAGCCAAGAGATTGGAAAAGCAAAGCAGTTCTCACCCCCTTCTCACCGCCCCAAACCGGCATAATTGGAAACTACTTTTCCTTCTGTCTGGCTTCAGAAGCACCCGCCTTGGTTTCCGTGAGATGGCGGACTTTTCCTGAGCTGGTTTTGTGTCAGCTTTTTCCTCATCTGAGAGGTGGAGTCAGAGTGTGAACTGCTTAAGAATGCACTGTTCGCTGTTTAATTTGGCCGGGGAAGATGGATTCATCAGGCACCGTCTGTTCAGATGAACTTTAAGCAACAGCAAGGAAAGCATTTGTGGTCCTCGCCCCACACTCTATGCAAATCCTCTTCCAAACACTGAAGATGTGAAAGCTGGGGATCACCCATGAAGAGCAAAAAACACGTGACATCTTATCTCCTGCACTGGGTTATCTGGAGTGCGAAGGGGTTGGGAGGAAAAGCGAGTCACTTTTTTTTTTTTTTAATTAGGCTGTAATAAAACTAAAAAGAAAAAAAAATTATCCCTGGATTCTCTTCTCTGGAATTTGTCTTAAGACTGGGTCAAAATGTTCACCAGAGTCCCCACTCCCCCGACACTCCTGTCATTAGTGCAGACCACCCTCCCCCATAACCTGACTGTTAATGCAGTTAAGTGGTCCTTCCAGAACCATTCGGAATATTACAGAATTTTAAAGCATCTGTGAATAATAAATATTTCTAGGGTTCACATTTCAGACTATTCATTTTCAGCCAGTTAAATACATTCTATGGTATAGGAGTATATGAATTTAATGTGGAGCTGTCGATTTCAAACGAGACAAAGCGCGCACACACACACACACACACACACACACACACACACACACACACATACACACACACACACAAAATATTATTAAAGCTGCAGTTTTTCCACAGCCACAGACATTCCAATTGAGAATGAAAGGAAGCAGTTGTTCAAGAATGCAAAATAATTTATTTAACATGACCTCATTCCTTAGGAATTTAAATCATTGCTGTAAAAATGCTTTGCGTGATTTGTCTTGGTGGCTTTAATAATGATGTAAAAGTTGTGACCTTGATGGCACTGGAAGAAACACAAGCACCCTTGTCACCTGTCTGCCAAGCACACAATTCAAATCACTGTTCTCTGTCACTCCTGCCTAGCCATTGGCATTTGTGTGCGCTGGGTGTGTTTCCCTCAGGATTCCCAGCTAGCTCTGGTAGCTAGTGAATGGCGGTGGGAGGGAAGGCCTGTGAACTCAATTCAGTAAGGAAGTTCAAGCCCACTGTAGTAGACTGCAGGCAAGCATACAGAATCAAATGAAGAACCATGACAAACCTGGAAATCCACTTTGGTCTTACGTTTTCAACAATTACTCAACACTTGCAAAAATAATCTACTAAATTAACTTATTATGGTGTGAAATAATGCCACGGCTGTATTGCTCATGTTTTAAAGGGAAGGAAGGTAATTTCAAAATTATATACTTAGCTTCAGAATTACATAGTAACGTACTTGTTCCAAGGTTACCTATCTTTAAAGACCCAAGATTATATCCTGTGTATGATAATTTAATGCTTGGAATATAGCATGAATTTATGGTCCATTAATTTTTGGATATTGCCAGCTATTCTGTTTTGTTTTCTTGCTGGCTGTACACACTACTGTGAATGCTTCAGGCACTATGGATTTCCACTGGGCCACTCTGTAGAATTCATATTCCAGGGGTTCTATTAGAGAAAAGAAAATAGAAAAATGTGTTTATAGTAAATCTGCGGACATTTGCAAGGGAACAGGAGCAAATGCCACCCTTCTCGATGTCTCAGTTTATTTGAGTGGCTTTTCTTTCAGCAGTGATAAGATGCCCCAGAAACTGTCACTAATCTTTGTAACACCCTGGAGGGTAAGTAGTGAGAATTATTATCTTCATATTGCAGATGAAATACTTAGGTAGGGGCAGATTAAATGACTTGGCCAGGTCACTCTCCAAGTCGGCTGTGGAGCTCAAAATAAAACTCCAGACTCCTGATTCTCTCTTCCTCTGACATACGGCACCTGGCACATAGATACTGGCCTGTCAGTCTCCTTCACTTCCGGACACTCCATAAGGAACCAGTGGTCTAAAGCCCATCTGTGCTCAGGAACCCTGGCTGTGTGACATTTGCACTTGTGTGGTACTGAGCCTCGGATGAGATATTCTGAGGGTGCTCTGGTGATTCTGGAGGAACTCATCTATTGGAGAGAGGAAAGCCCTCACTAACCTGGCCTTGGGAAGAGCTAGATGTCTCACAAGTTAGTTGCTTGCCCTAATTTCTAGTGGGGTATGTGGGTATGTGTGTGTGTGGGCTTGTGAGGGGGAGGTAGGGTGGGTATGTAGTATGGGTGTGCATGAAATCGGAAGCCCAAGGTTGACCTTGACTCTTCCTCAGTTGCTGTCCACCTCCTTTTCTGGAAAACAAAACAAAACAATGACAACAAACAAGCTTTCACAGAACCTGGAGTACATGAACTTGCTGCAACTGGCTGGTCATCAAGCTTGGGGATCCGTCTGTTTCAACCTCCTCATCACTGGGATTACATGTGTACACAAACACAGAACCACATCTACCTTATCTATCTGTCCATCTCTGTCTCTGTCTCTGTCTCTCTGTCTCTCTCTCTCTACACACACACACACACACACACACACACACACACACACATACATAAAATCTCCATCTCTCCTTCTTCTCCATCTAACATCTGTCTATCATCTACCTACCTATCTGCAATGTGGTACTGGGCTTGAGTTCAGATCCTTAGACTTGGGCTGTAGACACTCTACTCACTGAGACATCTATCTAGCTCTCTAATTTCTTTATCATTGAGAGTGATTCGATCCATCTTATAATTCTTCTTAATAATTCTTCTTAGTAATTTCACATTGTCCATCATATTAGAGTTAATCCTGACAGACTTGACTCCGGGCCTCAGAAGCCAGGGGTCTCATATCAAGACCTGATTGGGTGACACCCACACTCCCCTGAGCACATTGTCACCCTCTCTTTCGGCACAGGATTTTTACCTTTGACTTTACTTATTTACCTTGGACAGCTAACATTGTCTGGGACCTTCCGTGCTTCTCTTCTACAAAGGCGGGGTATAAACTTAGCCTATCTCGCTCCTTTGGATGACAGGGTGGCCCTGCCGAGCATTCCTGTGTCTCCATATGCAATTGCTGGAATGAAAGCCCTTCCGTCTTTGCTTGCTGCTTTCAGGGTGGTGTGTGAGGCCCACATCACAGCCGTATTTTGTGCTCTGGAGCCTGTTAGCTGAGGTAGAAGTTGGAGTTGACTTCATTGTTCTGTTGGTGTGGTAAGCACTTTTGCCCATAATATGACAGAACAGGTGTTGTTCTGCTGCTGACTGAGTTCCCAGCTGTCCTTCTCCACTCAGACCAGGCAGAATCGGGTGTTCTCTCCTCTCAGGCAGGCTGGAGACTCGTTGAGCCCGAGATGGAGGTCTTCCTTGCAGGATATGGCCATATCGATGCCAGAAGATGGTGGGGAAAGCCTGGCTGGCTAACAAAGGCAGGCCTTCAGCGGCTGGGTGTAGCTCCAGTTCTACATCCCCTTTGGCAGCTGCTCAGAGGCCCCTGCAGTGTGGCCAGCCAGCAAAGTTAGGAAATAAGGACCTCTTTTATTTACTCAGGCTGCTGAATCATGGGCATTCCGTCTGCCTGGAGAAAAGTCAGGCGGCTCCACTTTCCACGGAAAGTCTCGGGAGTGCTGGAGACTTTCCTCTCCAAGTGTTCACACACTTGTTTTAATGTGCTTTATGGAAATGGTGAAGCTCGGCAAGTGCAGTCACTGTAGAAAAACATCTGCACAAACTATGCTCACGCATCTGCATCTTTAAATAGCCTTTCAGGCCACAGAGTGTGCTCCCAGCAAACTCTTTCCCCAACTGTAAGATCTCGCCTTCGCTTTCTGTGAGTCAAGGGGTATGACGAAGAGAGTGGTTCCAGACTCTCAAGTTTAACGTGGACATGCAGAAGGACCGCACATCATAATGCACCATGTGAGTGTCAGAATACAGACAGATAGTCAGCGACCAAGGGAGAAAGTTCCAGTTGATTCTGGATCTGGAGTTGAAAGAATCCACCATAGTTTTCCCATGAGTTAGAAAATGCAATCACGGGGGCTGGAGAGATGGCTCAGTGGTTAAGAGCACTGACTGCTCTTCCAGAGGTCCTGAGTTCAATTCCCAGCAACCACATGGTGGCTCGCAACCATCTGAAATAAAGTCTGATACCCTCTTCTGGTGTGTCTGAAGACAGCTACAGTGTATCCATATACATTAAATAAATAAGTATTTAAAAGAAAAAGAAAAAATGCAATCACACTTCTATAGGTTTTACTGGCAGTTGAAACATTCCTTTGCATTGCTTAAATTAAGGGGGATAGGCAGTTCTGGAAGAATCAGTCGACCTCAGAGGTGGAAAGGGAGAGTCCACCAAGGGAGGCTTGAGTGGACAGGAAGCCATCAGCAGGTGGCCTCAGCCCTAGTTGGTTAATTTCTAGTTTCTTCCTGTGCTTGCACTGGCCAGTGGACCTTTTACCATCTTGATTTCAATGCAGAAATCAACTTTTTGGAGAAGAGGCCTTCATTCTCGTATTCATTCATTCATTCATTCATCCATCCATCTATTAATTCATTTATTCATATTCTCTCTGTTCCTTCCTTCCTGCCCTCCTCCCTCCTTCCCTACTGAAGAACACTCTTGTTTCTAGGTTTCCCCCTGCTCATTCCACTGTCCCCCCCACCCTGAGATGTGTGAGTTTTATAGGTGATTGTTACGTTCTTAGGCTGATGAAGGGATGAAGCAGGGTTAGAACAAGGCAGGAAGACTTTCCAGGGCTACTCTGAATTCCAGGAAACAAAAACTTGATCCTAAGTTTATGTCCCTCAACATGTCAATGAAATTTCAAGCTTGGGAGAACACTTACATAAGAGATAACAGTGCAGCATGGACCCGGACAAGAACCTGATTTAAACACGGTGCCAAGGATTAGACCGTCTTTCTTTCTTTCTTTCTTCCTTGTAATAATGGCTCATTGCTTCACAATTCCTTATACCTACCTGGTGTCAGGAATTGTACACTGAATTTTTACACGGCCCATTGCTCCACAATTCTTCCTACGTCTGCAATGATGATGCGTCTCGCCCGGGCAGAGTGAGGACTTAGTGATGAACGGTCGCGCCTGGATCTCAGGCTCGAGGTTCATCTCTTACCGTGTCTGGAGGCACGGTGAACGCTCACTCAGTGCTTTCTCTGAATGTGCAAATGGGACGATGTGCTTGACGATGTTTTCAAATAAAACAGCAGGCTTCAGAAGTAAAAGACAAGTGTGAAATATGGCAGGATTTGCGACCGCGAACGCTGAGTACATTTATTAAGGATTTGAATTTCGAGGATGCCAAGTGTAAGTATCTTTGAAAGGGGAAACTCAGCCACTGCTGGGTTGTTTTTGCTGTTGTTGTCTTGACTTTTTTGAGTGTTCGCTTTTGGTTTAGTTTGTGTGCCGTGCTTCCACACACACTATGTCATGGGTTGAGCTTGTCTGCATGTGTTTCATGTGTCCATGTAACTCTTACCTGTCCCAAGCCTATGCGAGGCCGCACGCCTGAGGGGCTGTAGAGTCTTGTAAGCGAGGAGACAGAATCGGGAGGTTTTCAACTGGCTTTGTTGCAGTGGGCAGGGATCCAGGAATGGTGTTTGGTTGTTTTCTCAGGGTGAGAGGGCTGCCATCTGGCCTCGATAGTGAGATGGCCTTGTCATCGGTTTCTCCATGCAGGAAAGGAGCGATCCTCATCTGTTTCCTGTGGATAAGGAAGAGGCTGACAATCTAGTAAAATCTTGTTACTTTAAAGAAAGCAGACATGGAATTCACTTCATAAAGCTGTTTCTGTTTTTGTGTCATATGTGTGAGCTTCAGTGCTGAGGCACTGAACTTTCTGATCAAAAACTTTTAGAAGGTTGCAGTCAAATCTATATTTGTAACCAAACACTGCCATTCCCTTTCCCAGCTCTCCTGTATTGTCTTTAATTTTCTCTACCTTTGAAAGATATTGTCTTTTGGATTCTGAACACTTCTGAAACTTCTTGTGGCTTTGAGAGAGAAATTATAAAAAGTGATAGAGGTTTTACAACCTGTTTTGCGACAGTCGTATTTTTTACTTGGTTGTTAGGGAAGCAGCAGGGAAAAAGGGGGGGGGGGCATACACCATGCAAGAAAAAAAAAAACAATAACAAAACAAAACCCCGACCGTAAATGTAAGGCAGAGTTCCTTCACGCATCACGTGCTAAGCCGTATCTGGTTGGCAGCCGTGTTTGTCTGCTCTTTGTTGCACATAAATCTCTCCGCATTTACCATAATCATTTATCACCTTTCCTGTTTCCAGTTTTTCACAAGTCGCTTTGTCTCTGCTCACCTCAAAGCGCGGGTCCTGTTTAGCTAAGGAAGTCCAGGCCACTGATGCTTTTCACAGAAGGAAGAGATGGTGGGCCACCTCTTGAACTTTTCCAACGAAACTCAAGATTACGATCTGGTCCTCCTGAAGCTCGCAATTTTTTTTTCCTTGATCCTGGCTGATCCTAGCTGTATGTAATATCTCGCAGTGCCTTCTAACATTTAATAATCCATTTTTTGGCCTACGGTTTCTGAATCTTTCAGTTATTGAGGAAAACCTGGTTGTCTTTCATTACACAAGACATAATTATTATTGTGTTTTCTGTCTCCTTTCATGTGCTTACTTTTTAATATTTTTTTGCTGAAAGCAATAAGGTCTGTATCAATAAGAACCCCATAAAAGACTTTTGGTCTGCAGAATTGCCTTTTTATAGAAAAACAAGCAAAATGCAGAGGGAGTTTTTTTTATTAAATATTAGACATCTGGGTTGACTGCATTAATTTTAAATCACTCCTGTAATATTTCCTCTTTTCATTTGCTTCTTCACATGCTCACAGAATATGCAAATCATTGTAGAATGAATACAAAAGAAATATTAAATATATTAAAATCTGTATTTTAATAAAATTGTCAATGTGTAATATATGCCTCACTTCTAAGGAAAAATGATAAAAAAGTAATAAAGGGGTAATTTAGACATAGAACTATTTAATATCTTTTTGTATTTTACAAACCAGCCAAAAGTAAATGAAGAATAAAAGCTTAGGGCACAGGTTTGAAATGCTCGCTCCTCTCCCTCCCTGCAGAGGCTCAAGATGGCTCAAGTGCGTGTCCATGTTGGAACGGTCTACGTAGCTCGCTCTTGAATTCTCAGCATGTGTAATGATATGTCCTGTCGTCCCTCATTGCAGATGGAGTTGATGTTGAGGACGACCCCACCTGCTCTTGGCCAGCTTCCTCACCTTCCAGTAAGGACCAGACTTCCCCTAGCCATGGTGAAGGCTGTGATTTCGGAGAGGAAGAAGGTGGCCCTGGACTGCCTTACCCGTGCCAGTTCTGTGACAAGTCCTTTAGCCGCCTCAGCTACCTAAAGCACCATGAGCAGAGCCACAGTGACAAGCTGCCCTTCAAGTGTACCTACTGCAGCCGGCTGTTCAAACACAAGCGGAGCCGTGACAGGCACATCAAGCTCCACACGGGGGACAAGAAGTACCACTGTAGCGAGTGCGACGCAGCGTTCTCCCGGAGCGACCACCTCAAGATCCACTTAAAGACTCATACCTCCAACAAGCCATACAAATGCGCCGTCTGCCGCAGAGGCTTCCTGTCTTCTAGCTCCTTGCACGGACATATGCAGGTTCATGAGCGGAGCAAGGACGGCTCCCAGTCTGGCTCCAGGATGGAGGACTGGAAGATGAAGGACACTCAGAAGTGCAGCCAGTGTGAGGAAGGCTTTGACTTCCCAGAAGACCTCCAGAAGCACATCGCAGAGTGCCACCCCGAGTGCTCCCCAAATGAGGACAGGGCAGCCCTCCAGTGTGTGTACTGCCACGAGCTGTTTGTGGAGGAGACCTCCCTCATGAACCACATAGAGCAGGTGCACGGGGGTGAGAAAAAGAACTCATGTAGCATATGCTCAGAGAGCTTCCTCACTGTCGAGGAGCTGTATAGCCACATGGACAGCCACCAGCAACCAGAGTCCTGCAATCACAGCAACAGCCCTTCCCTGGTCACCGTGGGATACACCTCTGTGTCCAGCACCACTCCAGATTCCAACCTCTCAGTGGACAGCTCAACCATGGTGGAGGCCGCACCACCAATTCCAAAGAGCCGCGGGAGGAAGCGAGCTGCCCAGCAGACCTCCGATATGACTGGCCCCTCCAGTAAACAGGCAAAAGTCACCTACAGCTGCATTTACTGCAACAAGCAGTTATTCTCGAGTCTCGCGGTCCTGCAGATTCACTTGAAAACTATGCATTTAGATAAGCCGGAGCAGGCTCATATCTGTCAGTATTGCTTGGAGGTCTTGCCCTCACTCTATAACCTAAATGAACATCTTAAACAAGTGCACGAAGCTCAGGACCCGGGCCTGATTGTTTCGGCCATGCCTGCCATCGTTTACCAGTGCAACTTCTGTTCCGAAGTTGTCAATGACCTCAACACCCTTCAGGAGCACATCCGATGTTCTCACGGGTTTGCCAATCCCGCAGCCAAGGACAGCAATGCTTTCTTTTGTCCCCATTGTTACATGGGGTTTCTCACAGACTCTTCCCTTGAAGAGCATATAAGGCAGGTCCACTGTGACCTCAGCGGCTCCCGGTTTGGGTCTCCTGTGCTTGGGACTCCGAAAGAACCGGTAGTTGAAGTCTACTCCTGTTCCTATTGTACAAACTCGCCAATATTCAACAGTGTTCTTAAACTGAATAAGCATATTAAAGAGAATCATAAAAACATTCCCTTGGCCCTGAATTATATTCACAATGGGAAGAAATCCCGGGCCCTGAGCCCCTTGTCTCCTGTGGCTATAGAACAGACATCGCTTAAGATGATGCAGACAGTGGGAGGTGGCCCTGCCCGTGCTGCTGGAGAATATATCTGTAACCAGTGTGGTGCTAAGTACACGTCCCTAGACAGCTTTCAGACTCACCTCAAAACCCATCTGGACACCGTGCTGCCGAAACTGACCTGCCCTCAGTGTAACAAAGAGTTCCCCAATCAGGAGTCCCTGCTGAAGCACGTGACCATCCACTTCATGATCACCTCAACCTACTACATCTGCGAGAGCTGCGACAAGCAGTTCACCTCCGTGGACGACCTCCAGAAGCACCTGCTGGACATGCACACCTTCGTGTTCTTCCGCTGCACGCTGTGCCAGGAGGTGTTCGACTCGAAGGTGTCCATCCAGCTGCACCTGGCCGTGAAGCACAGTAACGAGAAGAAAGTGTACCGCTGCACGTCCTGCAACTGGGACTTCCGCAACGAGACCGACCTGCAGCTGCACGTGAAGCACAACCACCTGGAGAACCAGGGCAAGGTGCACAAGTGCATCTTCTGTGGTGAGTCTTTCGGCACCGAGGTGGAGCTGCAGTGCCACATCACCACGCACAGCAAGAAGTACAACTGCAGGTTCTGCAGCAAGGCCTTCCACGCAGTCCTCCTGCTGGAGAAGCACCTGCGGGAGAAGCACTGCGTGTTTGAAACCAAGACCCCCAACTGCGGCACCAACGGAGCCTCGGAGCAGGTGCAGAAGGAGGAGGCCGAGCTGCAGACCTTGCTCACCAACAGCCAGGAGTCCCATAACAGCCACGACGGGAGCGAGGAGGACGTGGACAGCTCCGAACCCATGTATGGCTGCGACATCTGCGGGGCGGCCTACACCATGGAGACTCTGCTGCAGAACCACCAGCTCCGGGATCACAACATCCGACCGGGAGAGAGTGCCATCGTGAAGAAGAAGGCGGAGCTCATTAAAGGGAATTACAAGTGCAACGTGTGCTCGAGAACCTTCTTCTCTGAGAACGGGCTCCGTGAGCACATGCAGACTCACTTAGGCCCTGTCAAACACTACATGTGCCCCATCTGTGGAGAGCGCTTCCCTTCCCTTTTGACTCTGACCGAACACAAAGTCACGCACAGCAAGAGCTTGGATACTGGAAACTGTCGCATTTGCAAGATGCCCCTGCAGAGCGAAGAGGAGTTCTTAGAGCATTGTCAGATGCACCCTGACCTGAGGAATTCCCTCACCGGGTTTCGCTGCGTGGTGTGCATGCAGACTGTGACCTCCACCTTGGAACTCAAAATCCACGGGACCTTCCACATGCAGAAGACGGGGAACGGGTCCTCCGTGCAGACCACCGGGCGTGGCCAGCACGTTCAGAAACTGTATAAGTGCGCATCTTGCCTCAAAGAGTTCCGTTCCAAGCAAGATCTGGTGAAACTTGATATCAACGGCCTGCCATATGGTCTCTGTGCCGGCTGTGTGAATCTCAGTAAGAGCAGTAGCCCGGGCCTCGGTCTCCCTCCTGTTGCGAGCAGACCAGGCTTGGGCCAGAATGAGAGTCTGAGCGCCATGGAAGGAAAAGGCAAGGCAGGGGGTCTGAAGACGACTCGCTGTTCAAGCTGCAATGTCAAGTTTGAGTCTGAAAGCGAACTGCAGAACCACATCCAGACGGTGCACCGGGAGCTCGTGCCAGACGCCAACAGCACACAGTTGAAAACGCCCCAAGTGTCACCCATGCCCAGAATCAGTCCCTCCCAGTCAGATGAGGTAACTCGCCTTTCTCAAGCTTCCTATTTCCCCTCCTTCTAAAGCGACCCCCACTTTAAAGTTAAGGTTTCCACGCTCTTGGCTACTTTTGCCAAGAGATGCATAGTTTGAGATGCAATGTTTTTCTCCCTATAGCCATTAACTAGCAATTACTTGGTTCCTGATAAGTAGCATTTTGGCTTGAGTGGTGCAAAATAGGACTAATTCCAGTCTCCCTAGGACATTGTCTTCTGTATGACTGAAGAGACTGGCTCTCACACCGTTCCTACTGAGATCTGGAACCTCACCATAGCTTCACCACACTTTGAAATCCTCTGCTATGACTTCTGTGTATGGCACGCGAATACAGTAGTGTGAGCCAACGTGTTGGCTTGGAGTCAATTAAAAAATACATATACATATACATATGTATATATATATATATGTGGGTAACAAATTAGGGGTGTCTTTAATACATTGTTGACAACACTTTTTCTTTGTCTTCTGGGTACTGAGGAAAATGCTTTGCACAACAGAAGTTTTTCAAAGTGCCATCTGCTAAAAGACACCGTCTCAGAGCCTCTGCTCTCTGGGTTCCAAAGTTAACGTGTATTCCCCACTCACTCCCAGAGTCCTGCATCTCCATGTTTCCGTTGGCGCACTGTGCAGCAGAAACACGTTCATTAACAATGCAATCGTAGCTTTATAAACTGTCATTCCTCGAAGCTGAACATGGGGGGGCTCTGTGGAATATTATTCCTTTTGGCTTTATCACCTCCACTTCCCTACCTGCCCCTATCTGGAGATCCATCCAAATGAAAACCCCTTGTCCCTTCCAGGTGGGGTTCCTGTATGTTTCTTATCTTGCCTTTGCACTCAAACTCTCTCGGAGGCCTCCCGGCATCTCCCCACAGATAGCCATCAGGCAGCCAGTAGGGGAGAACGGAACAGGCAGCAAAGCCCTTCCTCACCCAAGGTGGCATCTGTGTGACAGGCAGACTCCCAAACTTTGAAGCTGTTCTTGCTTCTTCCCTACCCGGGTAAATCCGCTCTTCCCTCCCATTTAAATAAACGAAATCCTTTCAGACTGACGGGCGACAGCTGGAGGACTACAGTTTGGATAGTGGTTCCTGGCTCAGGTGTCGCATCCCATCCAGCAGTCCCTGAATCCTATAAAATTTGTTTCCCCCCCAAACTTCAGTTCAGAAATGTTTAAACCTGTATGAACATTACATTGAAGAGATAGCATAGGGAATGTCTGTGTGCTTGTGTGAACATTAAAGAGATAGCATCGTGAAAGTGTTTGTGTACTTGTGCACTGAACCAGACCAGGGCCCTCTTGCCCCCTCTCTCCATTCTGTCACCTTTCTTCCTCCCTTTTTCTCCTCTTCCCCGCCCAGTGCTTTAAAAATCAGCCTGAATGTATACTGCATATATGTTTTGATATCTCCTTAGACAACAATATTTCTTAAACTGCCGTGTTAAGAAAAGCCAACTGCATTTCTTAACCCATTCTTCTTAATGTGGCACTTTGAAAAAACCGTTGTGCAAAGGATTTTCCCCACTACCCAGAAGACAATATGCAATTGTAGATATGGGTGATGATACTGTTAGCCAGCGTATCATTAGCTTAAAGCAATAGGAATAGCTACCTAGAAGGTAGGCCCCATTCTTTCTCCCAGTCCTAGGCTCCCAGAAATAAGACTCAGACTCAACATATATTCGTAAATACCTTGGTCATATAACTCTGCTCTTCATTGACTAGATCATGACTAAAATATCCCAGCCACTGTACCCTGCACTGTGGCTGGTTACCTGAGCTTGGGTCCCACGTGTCCATCTCCTCACGTCTTCTCAGCAGATCTCTCAGTGTCTCCTCGAATCTCTCTCATTCTACACTTTTTTGGTTCTAATTTTTCTTCTAAGGCCTGTATCTGGTTTTCTTTCCATTTTTTTTCATTATTATCATTAAATGTCTTAGCCACAAGCTTTGGTTCCTACCCTGAACAGCAGTCGTGGCCCATGTGTCCTCTTCGGCTCCCTTAGTTCATCTTGCTGGTTTACAATTGTCCTCTCAGTCTGTCTCTCCCACATTCTCCTTAGACTCTCACTATTTCCCAGAATCCTGTCTCTTCCTGCCTCTGTCCCGCCTCCTATTTTTTTGCCTCAGCTCATTGGCCATTAGCTTTATGATTGGCAGGTGTTGCTTATAAGTGATTCTCTCTACAGTCTAGAGTCTCTATTACAAGAATACCCATATTCAAATTTCTAGACCGTTCCTAAGCTGTTTTATGTTTTTAAATGTTACAGAGTAAGGGGCTGTAGTGCTTGGGTGATGACCTTGCAGTGGAAGCAGAGAACCTGAGTTAGGATCCTCGGAACCCCCGTGGAAGCCAGGCACACCAGCTGGGAAATGAAGCTAGAGGGGTCCGGAGTTTATTCACTGAGAGACCCTGTCTCAAAGTATACGGTGATACAGGATGGAGTAAGATACCTAGTGCTGACCTCTGATCGCCACACCAGTGTGCATAGCCTCTTGTACCCACACACAAATTTAAGGTTGTTTTTAAAGTCGCAGAATAAGCATTCATAAAACATTTATGCAGAGAATCACCTGTTTCCTTTTTGTAGGACTTTGAGGGTCAGTGGTTAACTTAAGCAGCATGAAAACACAGGCTAGAATGACTGCATTAATGTGTGTGTAACTGATTTTCTGGGTTTACAATCAAGACCGGACTGGACCGCATGCTTCTTAGTAGATTGCATCTGAAAACGTCCATGCCTGTTTTCTTCCTTATGCATCCATGCTTGCACCTCTGATACTTAGAGATTGCACTGTTAATTTGTCCCACTTGAAATGGAATGCTTGCCATTGAGAGCAGACCTAGGAAGAATATGGACATATTAACCCAGTTAGAATTACTTGTCTGGAAAAACACTCTTGGCCTCTTACTTTTTTCCTCCTACTTCCTAGGCTTGGAACTTGATCTCTAAGCTAAATCCTCAATCAGAAAACATATCCTTAAACTGTGGCCTGTCTTTAATTATTCCTGAAATAGTAACGATAGAAAGTTTTCTTGTAGTCCATACTTTCGTAAATCACTAGAATATTTTTAAAACATTTACATCCACAGTGATGGTTTTTAAGTACCTAACTAACAATGGCCAAAACAACTTTTTTTTTTAAATCATTATTAACTTGAGTATTTCTTATTTACATTTCGATTGTTATTCCCCTTCCCGGTTTCTGGGACAACATCCCCCTCATCCCTCACCCTCCCCTTCTTTATGGGCTTCCCCTCCACATCCTCCCCCCATTACCGCCCTCCCCCCAACAATCCCGTTCACTGGGGGTTCAGTCTTGGCAGGATCAAGGGCTTCCCCTTCCACTGGTGCTCTTACTAGGCTATTCATTGCTACCTATGAGGTTGGAGCCCAGGGGTCAATCCATGTATAGTCTTTGGGTAGTGGCTTAGTCCCTGGCCAAAACACCTTTTATGCAATAAGTTTATCTCCTTTTAAAACTTTACAAAGAGTGCTTACAGAGATGGCCTTCATTGACCACATGTTAGAATTTAGTTTATAAATATTCTCTTTTTCATAACAATATGAATGTTTTCTCCAATGTGATCTTTGCCATTACTATTGCTGTTTTAAAGTTCATTATTTCAGTTATAAAGTCATATGTAATTAATATATCCTCAAATCATAAATAGACATATTATTTAGAATTACAGAAAAATTACCCAAACACACTGAAAGGTTTTTTTATTTAAATAATTGTAATACAATATGTCAGTGGGAAGAAATTATATATAATTTATTATATAGTAAGTATTTGTTTACATCTTTGGTCAGTCTTGTTAAATTTGTGACTTTCCATTATAGATGATGTGTAATTTCAGGGGCGGGCCACACCAGGTAAAAGAGAAGTCACTATATGTCTTTACCAAAAAGCCCAAAGGTGTGTCATTTGGGGGCGGATTTTATGACAAATGAAATGTGAGCTTTATGACTCTTGCGTTAGAGGCCTTGGGTTTTCTGAAGTCCTCCACTGCAAAGCTGCATGGGTGCTATTTCCAGCTTTTCCTGCTGAGGCTTCAAAGTAGGAAGCTGACAGGAGACAAGAGAACCCAGATGGAGATTTTTGTTTCAAGAGTTCAGATTTACTGAACCACGACTTATGATCTCACCGGGATATCAGTAGACACTCACACTCACTCACCTGCATATGTCAGAGGCTGGTTTATCATTTGATTGGTATTGATTATACATTTGAACAGATTTAAATTTCTATATAAATCTAGATTCTATTCAACCTTCCAGATGTCGCGGTGTGTAACGCTCAGCGAAGGCTAACTGCAGGCAGCTTCACACAGTGGAGGTGTCTGGAAGTGAATTTGAACCCATCTCCCTTGCTTACCATCTTCTGACTTCATGAAAAATGTTCTCTTGAAGTTTGCTCTCATGATTGCTAATTGAAAATTTCTACCAGACTTTGGGATTCAGTATTTGAGGAGAGCTTCGCTCTTGATGCTCCTCAAGGGTTGACCGAGGTGTAAATTTGCATATTACCTATCATGTTCAGCTATGGAAGAGCCTGTCACAGAGGAGACATACTGGCCATCTAGCTTGGACTACACACAGGTGCCTTGCAGAGTCCCTGACGTTTGCAGTGTGAATAGATGTAAGCTTTCTGAGTTCACTGACGATGGCCTGAAACCCCCATCACCACCTCGGAAGGGTGTCACATGACCTTAAAGTTCTCCTATAGATGTCGGGAGAACAGTCTGTTGGGTCCTTCTTTCCGCCTCTGTTTTTTGTTTTGTTTTTCGGGATAGTTTGTAGGTTTCTCCACAGATCATTTTAACTCATACTATCCCTACCAGTGCCTTGAAATCACTCTTGCAAGAGGCACCATTATCATCAGGAGGGACAGTAGAGGCCGTCTGATTCAGCCACTGTGTTTTGAAGGCAGGCAACAGGGCTCATATAGATTGAACTAGGCTAGGATCACATAGCACGTCACATTTATAGACATGCACTATCACATGAGCTACGAGTCTCCCCTTTGCAGTTGCAGGCGTTGCTCTGGATACCTTCCAAGCACAGTCATTTGTCACCGGGTTCTGTGGTATTTCTAAGCTGTCCTCTGCCCCCGGTCACTTCTCCTCATTGCAAAAGGGGCCTGAGCATCTGTCGCTGGTACACTGACTTCCCTGTGCTCTCCTCTGGCACCTTAGTTATTATGCTATTAAGTACTTGTCACAGGCAGCTCTTGCCGCTTTCAGAAGCCGCTGTGTCCCTTCCCGGCTTACCACACCTCTGAGTTTCCCATAGCCTGCCCCTTGTAAGCCCTTGTTTGCCTCGCTGTTCTGTCTTTGCATGTTCCCTTCCTTTGGCCTCAGCCACACCCCTTTCTACAACTACCACATTATACTGATGACTCCGAATTCTGCCTCCAGAGGGCAGGGTGGATGTCTGGGAACTGACAGAAATGTGCTAAAGTTTGACTATAGTTTTGGTTATTGCCCGCCTGTTTCTGTCAGTACTCGCTGTATGTAAAATTAGTGCGTTCTTCTGTATGAGACTTATATCTCAATGAAGATAGTATTAACTAATAAGTTTGTTTGTTTGTTTATTTTTGTGTGTGTGCATGTGTTATCTGTGTTTGTGTCCACATGTGCGTGTGGGCGTGCACACTGCCCTGTGTATGTGTGGAGAAGAGGTAGACACCCAGTGATTCTCCTCTCTTATCTTTTGAGATGGTATCCCTGCCTGAGCCTAGTGCTCACCAATTAGCTAGGCTGGCAGACCAGCTAGTCTGGAGACCCAGCTCTCCCCATCCACTACGTTACCCCCAGGCTATTATTAGTTATTAGTTATTATTAGTTATTGGTGTGCACTACCATGCACACTTTTTATGTGTGTTCTGTGGATCCAAATTGAGTTCCTCAGCTTGTACAGAAAGCCCTTACCCCATTGGCCATCTCCTCAGCTCCCTAATGAAGCCTACTTTTAAGAACAGTAGTATTTTCAATTCACATCCTTCCATTGAGTGTGAGACCGCGTCTCAGTTGTTTGCTGGACAACCATGGATGTCAAACTCACCAGATTCAAACTCGAACCCCATCTTCCCTATGAGTTCTTGTCAGTGCTGCATCTCTTTGTCTCCTCGAGTTCTTCCTCGAGTTCTTGATCTCTGCATCAAGATGTCTCCACTTTGGCCATCTCTAATTCAGCCTCTGTGTATCTTTTATATCAGTGCTTTCCTAGCCGCACTCACCATAATTTAATTTCCATTTATCCTTTATTGAACTACTGAATTTGTCTTGAAATTGCCTCCTCTGACTTTGTTCTGTTTTCAAACCCGTTGTCCACCGCTGTGAGAACTACACATCGAGAACAAATCTCTGTTCCACATTGCTTCCCATCTGAGCGTTCGAAAGGCTCTGCATCTCCATCCAGAAAGGACACTGCATGAATCTTTCTTCCTTGTAGCATACAAGACCCTTCAGGTTTGGGTTTCTCCCACCTTTCTTGATCGCACCACACTATAAATTAGAAATGCTTTAGTCCCCAGTCAAGTTGCCTCTGTAGCTATGGCTATCCTGCCCTCGTTATGAAATATTATCTTCCTTCTTTCCATCGCAGTGAACCTGTCCAGCTGCCCCACTTTGGGTGGTCAGCCATCCAGAGTGTCCTCCTGAGCCTCATCCCCGTTCCTGGTATTTCCTACCCTTCGTATGAGCTCTGCACATGGTGCACAGTACACATTGAGCAGACAGGCTCCACAGCCTATTTGTATTACTGTTTTCCTCACATGTTCTTTCGGGCACAAGCTAGGGACACGGTTCATGATCCTAAAGCAGTGCCAGCCCTCTTGTGGTCCAGTGCCCTACCTCATGGACGCTATGGAGCTTGCATCTGCCTGGACATCCTGCGTACTCTCCTCAAGCCCTGAGGAAGCTTATAACCCAATGATGGCAGATGTCAGTGTCACCATTCATAATCTCACCTCATTTGAACTCAAATAAAGGTTTCACCTTTGAAATTCCAACCCCTACCCTGTGAAAATTCCCTTCTAGGGCTTTCTGAAGCAGCTGCCAAGGCCCCTGCTTGACTGCCAATGTTTGGTTTCCAGGATGGAGAGAAGGGCTTTCTGCTACCCTGTTTTCTGTAGCATCAGCTACAAAGGTAGCTCTCTCTTAAATGTCCCTTTCTGTGACATCTCTGTCCAGGCTGGGAAGTAGGCAAGTGACATAGGATGTGTCCAGTTACAGTATAAATGCCAGTGATTACCTTTATGCCATGAATCTATTCCCTGCCCCCCATGCCTAGATCACCTCACTCTGAGCTGTGTGCGCTTCACCATATTGGACTTACCCATCTGAATCTCTTTCAGATGTATGTATCGACTCTTTCCTAAAACCCATTCTTCCCGCACACATTCATGATTGTAGTGAAGGGAGACGCTCTGTGCCTAGTTACTCAGGGAAACACTGGCAAGCCCTTCAGAGGTCCTCCCGCCACTCCTAGCCCATTAGGAAACCCCAGGGACACCACCTCTAACTAAAATGTCTGTCAAGTGCTGTTTCCCATCTCTATAGTCATCTCCTTACTTCAGTTGACTCTTCATGAATTCTGTTCTTCATCTCCTGCCTTCCAACGCCTTTCTCAAGTCCTGTAGAAAGTGTACACATATAAATTAAATAATGTCAACTAACATTCTTCAGTGCCTTCTCACTTCCTCAAACAAATCCCAGCACTTTACCAGCTTATGTGGCTTTCTGGGAGCTTGTTAAACATAGTCAAATGAACATAAGTACTTCAAAGTAAATATATATGTGTTAGTGGTTCTCAACTTGGGGTTGTGACTTCTCTGGAGGTTGCTAATCAGATACCTTGAATATCAGATATATTTATTATAATTCCTAACAGTAGCAAAATTACGCTTATGGAGTAGCAACAAATTAATTTTATGATTGGGGGTCACCACAAGTTGAGGCACTGTATTAAAGGGTCACAGTATTAGGGAAGCTAAGAACCGCTGACAGATGTATTTGAGCGTATATCAAATGCATACATTAGTTCATAGATATACTGACTGTTTTCCCAAAATGTGCTTTGATGATTTAGAGTCAGATGTGATGTCAGAATGCTAGAATAAACTCCAAAGTTTTGAAGTCTCTAACTGTTCAGAACTCATCTTGAATACAAAGCCCTGCTTCAAGGGTCAGAGAGCCAAGATTGTGTCAGCATACTTCTTGTACTGAAACTCCATTGTACATAGTAAAAAGTTAGAAGGTAGTCGGTTTCTAGAATTATATTGTTTTTATATTTTCATGTTAGGCTGAAAAATAGAAGGTTGAGAAAAAGGTAGTTTTTTTTTTCATTTCAGGTTTTTGATGCTAAGTTTTATAGAGTTGATGTTCAGGAGGAAAAGATGAATGGTTACTTTCCCTCCAAATAGTCCACATTTAAAACTGAAGTAGGAAATCTATATGAGAAAATAAATTCATAAGACTCAAGACATTCTTGGAATACATTAAATTGCTTTGCCAAGTGCAATCTGCCTTCCAGATTTACTGTTGCGTGTAGTAATTGTTTGGTATCTACAAAAGGAGCTAATGGTCTTCACACAACTATCCGGCCACGGGGCCTACACACTCTTGACCGGATCAGTCTCCAGTCTTTGTACCCAGTGCCCACACCAGCTCCTATCGATGTAGCCCCCCACATTTAACCTCCGTGCTCAGGTTGTCTGTGCCTCCCTCCACCTCTGAAAGGTTTGCCCTCATTTTCACCGTTGCAGTGTGCCTGGAGACGTTCCAAGTTAGGGATTGTTTTGTGTATGATTACGAGTGTGTAGCACTTGGTCTTGCTGAAAAAGCTTGGAATCCCTGTATATAGCCTTGGGGCTCTATCTAGGAGTAGATGTTTACATCTTTTGCTGCAGTCGAGTCAAGATGGAAATTATTAAGTGTTCAAGAAGTCTGTTGAAAAAATAAAGAGATGCATTCAAGATCATGTTACCTACCATGTGGCATAGACACAGTTTTTTTTATCATATCAACTTTGAATTTCTGGAAACTTAACATTTTTCTGTGTGAGAACTCTTCCAAACTCTTATTGTTATTACATTCGTTTATTTATTTATGTATTTTTGTATGTGAAGAATGAATACACATATGTATATCCAAGTGGCAGGTCTTCTGCATAACTTGCAGGTGATGGCTATTTCCTTCCACCGTCTGGGTTCTTGAGGATCGAACTCAGATTTTCTGGCTTGGCGGCAAGCTCCCTTAACCACTGAGTCATCTCACTGACCCTCTGTCAATTACTTAAGAAAACTGAATAGTGGGCTCCTTGAGATGTTACTTTGTTTTGACCTTTAAATTGTTCTCACCTATAAGTCCATTTGACTCTGGAGCTGGGGAGACGATATAAGTGTTAAAAACACTTGCTGTTTTCCCAGAAGGCTCAGGTTCAATTTCTAGCACCCGAACCAGGCAGCTCACAAACCACTTCTAACCAGGGGACCCCACTTCCACAGACACATACATCTACATGGTGCACATAAAGACACATGTACACTAAAAAAATGGAATTGAGAAATAAAAATAATCTGAATGTTTTGAACTTCTGGTCTTAATCCCTCTTGTTTTGCCAACTATCATTCCCTAGAAAATGAGAAAAATTACCATCTCCCTGTCAAGCTGAATCAAACCAGTCCTTCCTGCCATCAGCAGTTCATGGTCCTGCTTCCCAGCTCTTCCTCAGATCCAACTGGAGCTGCTGTCTTCTCTTCTCTTGGAGAGGATTGTGTCTTTTTCCTGGCCATCCCTGACTCTGGCCTTTCTTCTGCTTCCTGTGTGAGCTCCATGTTCCTGCACTCCAGGACACCCTCGCTGGCTGGCCTGCTGGTCCTTGTTTAATAATGCCATTTCTCTTTGCATCTTATTTCTCCACGAGAGCCCAGCTGTTGCATTCACTCTCTCCCCATCTTAAGAAAAAAAGTCCCAGCAAATTTTAGTATTGCAGACCACACAAGTTATATATTCACTGGGCAGAATAAAAATATGTTTTAAGCAAGAAAATTCTCTTTTAAAAGAACCAAACTTTCCAGTTAAAATACGTAGGTCTGGTGGCGGGGTGTGGTGCACGCCGGCAACAATGGCATTGTCAGGGTGGAGGCAGGAGGAACGGGATTGCCAGAGCATGCTAGCCTCGTGTTGCCTGCCAGGCCAGCCTGGTCTATTGGAGACTGTGCTGCAAACAAAACAAAAACAAAGCCAACCAAACTGATTAAATGCACACAGGACTTAGTACGTTACTTGAAAATAGAATTAGAAGGTGGAAAATAAGCAAACTTTATTCGTGAACTAAAAATGCAGTCTGGGCTCTGATATAAGGTCGTGAAGAAGGAAACGGAATCTCAGAATGCAGAGGAAGGAAACAGCCAAGTCTAAGAGCAGAGGCTAATAGAGAAGCAGGCAGGAACAGTGCGAAGGAGGGCAGGACACTGCTGACGTGCACAGCCTCAGGTGAGATAATTAGAAAAACAATGCTCATAAGTAATCTTAGTAAGGAAAAGAGGAACCATAACCTCAATAGAAAGACTAAAAGGACAGAGGGAGACTAGCCAAATGTGTGCTTGTAACCAACACTGTTACATTGTTTCTCCAACTGAACCAAACAAGCTACCTAGGGTAAAGGGAGTAAAATATCACCCTCACTTGTAGAACACCACCACGTGGTACATAACTAAAGTCAAACAGCAGCCTATTTTGTCCCTGTCAGTGCACTCCTAGATGCATAAGAAATGAGGGCGTGCTTAATTGAGTTCTGAAGACTGCCCATGCTGCTTGTATGTGAACACACTTCCAACCAGCATAAAGCAAAGCATGCACTTGCATGGAGTGGGTAAGGATATTCCCTAACATATGAGCACATAGCATGTGTAATGGAGTAGTACTCAGTAACACAGAATGACCTGCTGTTATACAACAGCCTAATTGACGGAACCAGATATGTACAATGGCTCACTCTAGTCGTGCAGAATTTAAGAATGGACAGAGTAATCTGTGATGATCAAGGTCAGAGAATAGTTGTGTCTAGGCCGGAAGCACGTTGGGAGGAGTCCCCCTAGGTGATGAGAGTGCTCCTGCCTGTATAATGACTAATGGGACACACGTCTGTGAATCTATTCACACACTGCTTGGTTTGTATGGACCTGTTACTTCTCATTTCAACCACTACCCCCAAAGCCAAATATAACGAATGATTACTATCCATTGTACACATTCATTTCTGCTACTAGCTCTAAAGTTTGCATTGTATGAAAAAGGTGTAGAATAATGTGAGCTATCAAACCAGGCCAGGGAGAGGCAGGAAGGGGGAGGGGAAAGGAGCCGAGGGGGGAAAATCCTACTAACATTAAAAGTTTATAATTCTTACAAACCATCCCTCAAAGAAAATACCAGACCCAGGTGGTTTTTAGAGTGAATTCTCCTAAATACACACATAGACCCGCCAGAGTCTGAGAAAGAGCGAGCTCTCTCTGCTATAATCTTCATATCAAAACTAGACGTAAAAAAGAAGAGTCAAAGTCATCTTTAGTCAAGATTCTTGTCCTAAAATTGTAAGCAAAATACCAATCAAATGAACTCCCCCATGAGCCCAAATAAGGTTTGGTTATTATAAACTGGGTTCATCACAAGAACACAAGATGGGTTTGAGTTCATGTAAATTTGATTAATTTACCACATTAGCAGATTAAATAAGATAGAGGACTACATGTTTATCTCTAGGATTCCAGGCAAAAGTATGCATCATCATTTCATTGCTTAAAAATACTAAACTGGGAAAGAAACAAGACTTTCCTTGACAGTCGTCACCATTAGCCACTAGTATAAGGTAATAGAAAGGTTTTCATGAAATGAGTAGTTCATAAAAGCAGTAATCTGGTTTGTAGGTAACATAAAAAAAGTAAGACAAAGAAATATAGAGGTGCAGCTCAAAAATGGAAAACAATTAACTGTCACATACAGAGTATGTGAAACCATCACATACAGAGTATATGAAAACACCGAAAGGTAGTGGGGCAGGCCATGCACTGCCAAGCCGCATCCTCAGCTCAATACAGCCTCAGCTACAGATATAAAAACCTACCCAAGTTATGTGCTGTTACTTACCAATTCACAGTACAAAAGGCCACAAAATATGAATTGTACTTAATTTTGTTTGTAATAGGCACAAATAGAATAGTGTATATTAAGAAGCAAACATAAGATACATAAAACATTTATATAGACAGGGATTAAATGTTTCTGAGCAATGTGATTAAATATTAGAAATGACAAAGTGCCGTCTGTTCATGGGTTTGACCCCACAGCATCACGAGACACCCACTTGCCCAGAACTGGTGCACTGATGCTTGTGTTGGGAAGCTCAGCAAAGTCTATCCCTCTGTCTGTTGGTTTTCCACTCATGGTTTTAAGTTTTGGAACCTGACAAGCAATTCTAAAATACCCGTGGAAAAATGAAAGGGCAGGAGGTGCGAACGAACACTCTGGCTACTGTGGCATACAGCCAAAAACTCAGCATGGAGGCTATAGGAGTGTTTGGGGACAGCCTGGGCTACATAGGAAGACTGTCCACTCAGAGTAGCAAAGATACTCTTGGGTCAGTCCATGTCCGGGGAGGACTTTGTCAATTTGTAACCAGTCTTTTGTAATTAGTAGACCCCAGATGAGATGCGCCATAGAGATACAGATCGGAAACCTCAGGATAGCATGCAGTTATCATTGTTCATCAGTAAGGAAGTAAATGGAGTATTAGACGCGTTAACTATTTGGGAAAAAAAACTAATTCTTGCTCATATAAAAAAATTAGTTCCAGGTGGCTTATGTACATAGGGGTTTGGAAGATAAAAGCATAAATCTCTTGAAAAACGAGAGAAAATATTTTTACGAACTTAGGTCAGGGACTAGTTTTTGAAAATAAGACCATGTAATGTGAACCCAGAAATTAAATGATTGGTATGTTCATCTCGATTAAAGAAATAACTGCAATGAACTCGGAGAAGTGTGACGGTAACACACTGCCATAAATATAACTGAAACATATCAGCTTTAAAAATATGTTTAAGAAAGAGCCAAGAGTTGGTATAGGATATCACAGACCATCAAATGAGAAAATGAGAGAACAACAAGAATTCCTTTACCACAGTCAGGAAGTGAATGTGTGGCGTGCATATATCTGAACATAGAAGAAGCCCATTGGACTTACGGGAAGTGTCAATTCAGAGGGCAAGAGGATTGGGCGGGAAGGCCTACGATGAAGCCAAGGCGGGGCCAGAGGTTTAATGTGTGCTTTATTCAACATGCTCATTATAAGCATGTAGTACTTAACAACGAAGGCAGAACTGTAAATGTATAGAGTACCCGTCACTAGACAGGGAAGATAAAGGTAAAACCCGCTCTGTGCACAGCGGCAAAGGTTACAATTCTAGTGGTGATTCATACCTGCCAAGTCCTGGCAGCCCAGAAGATCTCCATTCATTGTTGCAAGTAGGCTGATCGAGTGTGGTAAAGCCATTAGTATGTAGCTGTGTCCTGGTTAGATGGTTTCCTCTCATATGCTACTTGAACAGGTGTGACTTCCTGGTTTGGGGGAACATTTGGCCATAGTAGTCATCTGTTTCAAGTCATTGCCTTGTAAGATAATAACTGGATTCTTGCTATTGACAGAACATGGAGGTGTAAGGTTGTCAAGAGAAGAAGCTTTATGCAAATAAAGTTCTTGGGCCAGTGTAATTCTGTGCTTATAATCGTATGCTTTAGTTATTTATATAGATTAGCTGTGCATTTTTATTCTCGATAGAGCACATAGTGTGATTAGTATATAGCTAGACACAGACAAATGCCATCCTACAGGCGCCTTATGCTGAGTCTGCAGATTTTGTTGGCGAGGAATAGTCCCGGTGGGGAGTTCCGTGCTAAGACAGCACTGTTAGGACAGGGCAAGAGTGCTGGAAAGGACTTGCTTTTTATATGTCAGTGTTAGACAACCACAGGTTTGAGGCAACTGCAACATCCCAAGTCCTGAGGCACTAAGGGGACAAGCATGGTACAGAGTGTGGGTCAGGAAGACTCCACAGGGAAAGAGATCAGGGGGATGGATCTCGGAGTCAGGGATTAGCTAAATATGTTCCGTGGCTCTCGGAGCACTGACTTGTGCTTCTTGAGTTTTAAAATGCTTCCAAGCGGAGCTTGGTGATTAAAGTAATAGGCACCTTGAAAAAGATGAAAACATTTTCCTGAGAACTAAATACTGATACCATAGCATAGACTTGCACATAAATAGAACATGTGATGTCTCATAAGTATGTAATGTCCTGTACAATTCATGTCATAAAGAGATGGAGAGGCAAATCCCCCATATCATAGCAAATAATTTGTTTTATGGAATTAAACTTGGCATCACCTAAGCAAGCCTTCAGCTGAGTCTGTGCTGTTTTTGCTGAAGAAATGTGGTCACTGATGGGAGTTTAAGGGTGCAGTATAATGAGAAAGACTTTTATTAGGAAAAATGTTCAGATACCAGTTGAAAAAAATGTCTAAGAGGCTTTCAGGCCTTGGTTTCCTTGCTGATACAATGGACTTATGCCCACACATGCACATGCTTTCTAGGGTTATCATGAAGCACAGCTGACGCACTTAAACAAGACAAGACGGTTCTTATTAAACAGAAAGTATCATGCACGCACACAACACACAACACACAATACATATACATACAACGCATACACACAGTACACATACACAACACATAAACACACACAATACACACACAACACACAATACATATGCACACAACACACACATATACACACAACACATACACACACAACACATACATATACACACAACACATACACACAGCACAACACACACACAATACATGGTACATCATTATGTACTCTGATACCAATGTATATTATACACGCACTCCTGTTCATTCATCCATTGCAACTTATTCTTGTAATGTTTTCTCAATTAATTTAGTATGACAATAAGGCTAGAATAATGGCTTATTTCATCAAATTGTGTCTAAATAAGTTATTCTTCCATAGTTGATGAAGTAGAAAAACATAATTGTTAACAACAAACCTAGGAGTGCTGAAAACCAAAGAACAAAGAAAAGAACAGAAACAACAAAAATTCAAATCTTAACTTTATTTGCTTTAAGGTTAGAGGTAGTTCCAGTAAATACAAAAGATATAACAGCAGGAAGCCCTTGAGCATGCAGACGGACAAAATGACCATATAGAGGGAAGGACAAGTGTTCAGTGATGTCACTGGAGCAAAACACATCCCCAAGGCAGGGACTTCAAGACAACATTTAAGTCAAGTAGGAATGGCCTACATAGTATAAACATAGTATAAACATAGTATAAACAAACACCAAAATTAGATTTTTTTTCATTCTAAGTCCAGAAAACAAATCAATCATTTGAAAAGCAATTAAAAGGCTTGATTGTGTGAGTGAAATCCATTGGTGTTGCTTTCTGCTCATGGTGTGCAGAATTTGCATCAGAGGGGCGGGAGGAAAATGTGGTGACGGTTTTATATTTGATTTTTATCGGATTTATAATTTTGATACATAACCTTGACTTATTTTAAACATATAGATTACTAAGGCATGATTAGGAGAGAGTTGCTTTAAAGCAAACATAAATCACGATCTAAAAATTCAAGTGGTATTGATAAACCTAGCCTACAGAAGGTGGTAAGAACGTAGCTCATCTTACCTCCGAATGACCTTGGGATTCTTATATTTACGAGTTGGGCATGGGCCGTAAGGAAGCAGAAAGGAACTCTGATCAAAACATGTCTCCTGAAACAGTCGAGTTATAGGTAGTGACCATTTCTTTAGTAAAGGTTGTTTGTTCTCTGAAGACAAGTAAGAGAAGGATGAGAGGGAAGGAGATGCCGGGGATGCAAAGAAAGATGGAGGGATAAATGTCTACATGGGAGGTCAGAAAGTTTGTCAGGAGGTGCTGTTCTTTAGTGTCTGTAGCTATCTAGACTGGAAACAAAATGGGTTTTGCAGACTGTGACTTTGTTTTTTAAATTTAGTTTTAATCAAGTGTGCCTGTGTGCATGTGAGTGGCTCCTACTGATGCCAGGAGAGGGTGCTGCATCCTTTGGAACTACAGTTAGGGGCTTTTGTGAGCCTCCCAACCTGAGCGCCAGGAACTGAACTCTGATCCGCTGTAAGAGCAGCAAGCCCTGTTAATCACTGAGCCATCTCTCTAGCCCCAGTGGACAGATTGCTTTAGTGCCTTAAATGGCTGTCAATTGAGGTGTGTTTTGTTTTGTTTTGTTTTGTTTTGTTGTCATTCCCAATTTAAATAATTTCAAAACAGGCATGCTGTTCTGTCTAGATTAAGTCAAATCTAGCTAATTCTTTCTTTCAATCAATACCAGGTTTTAAATGCATGTTAAATATCATACATCCAAAAGAAGCCAGTGATTTTTCTAAATGTTTCTCTTGGTAAACATTGTAGCCTTCAGAGATCTGATGTATCTTCAAATAACCAATATATCCACTAGTGGCCAGGTGAGGTGGCTCAGCAGGTGACGATCTATGCTTCCAAGCCTGAGGAGGTGAGTTTAGTCCCTAGGGCCCACATAGTAGAGGGAGAAAAGGGACTCCCTCAAGTTGTCCTCTGTCTTCGACCCATGCTCTGTGGCATGTGCCTAAAAAAAATACAAACACAGAGTATACATACACACCCACAAGACTAAATTAATAATTGCAATCTACTTTTTCTTAAAAAGGTATTTAACGATACAATTCCAAACTGTTTTTCAAAGTAATGACCAAGTTGTTGCATGAACTTAAATCAGCAAAACATTGTAGAAGAAAAGAAACATAGTTTTGTAATATTTTCTATTTGATAATGGTTTTTGTTTGTTTGTTTGTTTGTTTGTTTTGTATTTCCCATATTACTCTGTTCTGTGGAAGACCTTTCTCCATAGGTCAATTAGGAAAGCACCCTGTAATTTCCCCACTTTCATGTTCTGCGTCATTTTCATGGGATGATTTCTAATTTTAAGAGATACATTGTCAGGAAGAATGGCACAGAAGTTTTCAGATCTCAAATTTGCATTTCTAGGATTATCTGAGGGTGATGGTGAGAGCCTATCTGCTTCTATGATACAGGATCTAAGTTTGTTCGGTGATGGCAGTCTAGTCCCCTCTATGAAGTTTTGGGACATCAGATCCTTGCTATATGACTCACCTTTGTCAGGCAGTGTTCTAAAGAGAGAAATGGGCACTGCCCATTGGGTATCAGGAGACCTATGATTAGAGTGTGAATAGATGCTTTGATTATGTAATTCAAGCATCCCTAATCTAAAAATCAGGTATCAGAAATGTGCTAAGATTATTCTCACCACCAATGTGACACCGTAAATGGAATGTTACACACACATCTAACATCATGGGGCTGGGTTATAGTTAAAATAAAGGTTCACTAAAAGTACAAAGAAAATCTTTAGGGTACGTGCACAAAATTTGTATACAAAACTTATATTAATCTTATATTTAGGATGTTTAGGCATAAATTGTAACCTCAAAATTTCTCTGCATTTAGGAATTTCAAAAATTAAAAATAAACAAACAAGCTTTTGAAATACTTCTCGTCCCCAGAAATTTGGATGAGCCATCTTCAACTTATAGAGTAAATTTTATGCTGACCCATGTACTGAGAAATGAGTAGCTTCAAAGAAAGCAGCAGTCAGTCACAAGAAATGGTCATGGAGAGGTGACTTTGTAAAGATGGTTCGGTCCTCTGAACCTGTAGGAGCCATGAGAAACTGGACATCAACTTAATGAAATGTATTTCTTCTAGAAACCAGCTACTGTGTCAACAGGTGTGAATCTGTTCGTGCCACTCTGTTCCAGACTGGGTTGGCAACTTTCTGTGAGTCATGGACAAGGTCACTTCACCTATAAACCACATCTGGTCTATGATGGGAAATTTGAAGCAGGATGAGCTCTCTTCCTTTCCCACCCTGAGACTCCATGCTTCTCTGTAAAGAATAGTATCTGCCAAATATGAATATCATCAGAATGTCCATATCGGCAAACTCTGGGTTTGAGCCTCAGTGACTAAGGTAGAAGTGTGACAAGGTAATTTCCAAAGTCCCCATGCATGCATCCACACCCCAACACATGCATGCTCCCACTCACCCTTGCAAACGCTCTCTCTCTCTCTCTCTCTCTCTCTCTCTCTCTCTCTCTCTCTCTCCCTCTCTCTCTCTCTCTCTCCCTCTCTCTCTCTCTCTCTCTCTCTCTCTCTCTCTCTCTCTCTCTCTCACACACACACACACACACACACAGGGAAAGGGGGAGAAAGAGTCGATATAAAGACTATTTGGACATTTCTGAAAGGTGTTTTTAGTAAGATGAATAAGGAAGAACTTCAACAATCCAGACAATTTCAGTTCCGCGGGGCGGGCGAGTATGGCTAGCGTCAGCCTTCCCTCGCGTGTCTAATACATGGCGACAGCACAGAGCATGTTGGCATAGGGGAGGGCATGGAAGCACCAGGTTGTCCTGAAAACTTAGTGCAAACAACAGGAATAATGAGATTTAAGTAACGACAGACAGGTAATCTGCACAGTGATGTCGGCAATCGCAAATACCAGATGTAAAGAGAGCGTGTCCTGTGGGTGGGACCTGAAGCTGGCAGACGAATGGCTGGAAGGACAGACCAAGAATAGAAACAAAGGAAATGATCAGGCCTCAGGGGAGCCTCACCTACAGAGAGCGGGAAGGACCAGAGATCTGGATCAGTGAGAATGCATAAGCCTAGCGTGGGCAAAGTCCTGGGTTCAAGCACCAGCCCTACCGAAAAATACAATGAATAAATAACCCCAAACTAAAGAGAATATGCGTAAGCGAGGGTTCTCGATGTTGTGGTGAGCACGTGAGTTGTACGTATTAATGTGTCAGCTCTATATTGCAACAGATAAGAAATGAACGGACTAAAGCCTCCTGCCCACACTTAACCAGTGAATGACCCAGCAGGGCATAGATTAACAATGTAGACATAGTCCAGATAAAGCATGTAAGGATTAGTGTAGGAATAAAGAAGAATCCTGATCTAACAAGAAATAAGGGTTTGTGTTACCTTTCTGATACTGATGATGGCTATCCAGTGATATCAACTTCTCAAGGGGTTAATGAACCTATGAAGTTTCTCAGCGTTCTTTTCTGACAGAGATTATACAACAAAGTGCATGTGTGTGTGTGTGTGTGTGTGTGTGTGTGTGTATGCATGCATGCACAAGCATGTGTGTGCGTAAAAATATTTCCTAGATTTTTCTAAAGATCCAATTATTTCCTGAGTTTTGACTATCAAGTATGTCTTTGGAATTAAAGTATCTTAGAGCCACTTTATCAAATATTTAAAAATTCCAATAAAGGATGAAAAATTGGTTTGATTTCCCCCCCTTTGGTTTTTAAATTAGTGGTAGTTTAAATTTTTATCTTTGTGGAATTTGGGCTTTATTGGCAAAAATAAATATGCTTAATGATTTATTCCCTGATGCAGACACAGCTCAGTGGCTTAAAACAACGTTCTGCATCCACACTGTTATTATCTACACAAAGGTTCATCTTCCTGCCATGTCTTCTGTCAGGCCGGTTGGCTACAAGCACTCTTTGACGCTGCTTCTGTTCTGATTGGTTCTCCTCAGTCTATCAAATGCCACACCTGACAGGGAGCAAAGTGCCTTACAGGTGACAGGCACTTTGTGGTCGATTTAGACTCTGAAGAATTATTCCGTTTTTAGATCATGGATCACCTCCAGGGCTTCATTGTTTGTTTGTTTGGTTTGGTTTGGCTTTTGGTTTTAAATTTTTTCCTGACTCCTTTAGGGCATGTTAAACTGTTTCTATCAGACTTGTTTTAGCTTCCATTAACTGTGCACCAACAAAGATGTTGGCTCCTGAATTGTATTGCCATGTTATTTAGGCAAAACCCATGTAGGACTTTAATGTCTGTGTGTTTCCTTTTCCAAAGTATATTCTAACTCCTTGAATTCGGGGTGATGTCAGTTCCTCTTGGTGGTTAAGGCCTAACGTGGCCAGGCACTGAGCACAGTGGTAGCCTGGCCACACAATTACACCATAAAACATGAAAGCTCCCATTTTAAATTGGGTTATAGCTTCATCAGTAGATTTTTGTTCCATTTAGGCCACTTTCCCCTCTGTGTTGAATGACTAATTTTCGTATTAGTTCACTCCTATGTTGAAAATGACTTAGGCTAAATTAGTAAGATTTCTAAATTTGTACAAAGTTCTTAGTTCATGACTTACCCACATACACAATATGTATTTGCTTACCAGCAAAGTCCTGTCAAATAAAGGTGTTACTTACCATATATATATAATTTGTAATTAATATATTTGTTTTTAGAATGATAATATAAATTGCTGTAGACACTAACAACAGTTTTATTTGATTTTTTTCCCCCTGCTTATTTGGCCTGGTTTTGTGTGGATAGTTTGCATAACTGTGTGTATGTATTTTCACATGTGTGTGGAAATGCAAATGTGGAGGTATGTGTGTATGTATTATATATGTATTATGTATGTATACATGCATGCAATTTCATGTGCATTTGAAACTTGGAGGCTGGCACTGTCTTCCTCTGCTGCTTCCCACTTGTATATTAAGGGAGACAGGGTCACTCATCTGAGCCTAGAACTCAGTAGTCCAGCCACACTAGCTAGCTTGTTCCAGGGAACCCTGTTTCACCTTCAGACACCCAGAATCACGTGTGAGCTGCCATGCCTGTAGGTGCTGCCAATCAAAACTCCAGTCCTCATGCTTGCCTAGCGAGCCCTTTACCCAGCGAGCCATCTACTTGAATCTTTGTACAGATTGTTCTTAAACCTCTTCCTTCCCATCTCTCCATGGTTGTCACTGACTGTGGTGTCCCTTATACTATTACTTATTGAACTTTTACAATTAGATTCTGGAACTCTTAGTGGTCATAAAATCTAAATTTGCGTATTTTAATGGAAAGAGATGTTCGTGTGATCCCAGAGTCCACCTCTGGAGCGATCAGTAAACATCTTTGCGTGCCTGTTACTATCCTCCCATTACACCCCATAATAACCTGTCACGTGAAGAGCAACAAGGGCAGTTACTGTTGAGCACCAGCTTGCTATGCTAAGCATGTGCTAGGCATGTGCTAAGCATGTTTGTATCATTCTCGCTGGCATAACTCTAAGATGGACACTTTATTATTTTTATTTACAGGGATGTAAACTAACACTCATGGTGATTATAAATGACTTGTAACTCGGGTGAATGATGAAGCCAGTGTGTAGCAACTGATGGTGGAAAGAACATTCTAGAGGTTTTTCCCTACTAAGATTGCTGGATATAACTGGGCTGAGTAAAGTTTAGCATTTGCTGTGTAACATCGTTTTGCCGGGATTCTAACAGGGTTTCCGACTGTCCCTTCCATGCTTGACACTGGTGGAGTAGAGGGAGCTGTGGGCTGCAAGACAGCTAGGAGAAATGGTCCAACCATGGGGTGATGAAGGAGAAACAACAGAACCTATGTCGACGTATCCTTCATTCTTGAGGTGCAGAAACCAAGTAACACATTGGGGACGAAGACAGGGGTCTGCGAGTCTGGGAGTCTGAGGCCTGTGCAGGTCTGCAGGGCTCTTGCAAGGAAATATTAGTTAAGGTTTCATCCTTTTAAGACAAAGCCAGACTCGCTACTTATTCATTTATCTGTTTTTAAGGGTTATTTTAATGGCATTGCTGTATAATCCAGGCTAGTTTAAACTCTCCATTTTGTTTTATGTGTACAGGTATTACAGCAGCATGTGTGCCCATGTACCATGTCCATCCTGGTGCCCTCAGGGACAAGAGGGCATCAGACCCCCAAAGGACTGGTGTTACAGGTGTTTTTTAGTCACTGTATGGGTGCTGGGAACTAAAACTGGGTGCCCTGGAAGAGCATCAGTGTTCTCAACCTGTGAGCCATCTCTCCAGCCCCTGGCTTTGAACTCCTGATGCATCTGCCTTTGCCTGCTCAGCTGGGAGATTGTTGTATATGCTTTTTTTTTTCTTTTTTTTTCCAGGGCTGGGGAACGAACCCAGGGCCTTGTGCTTGCTAGGCAAGTGCTCTACCACTGAGCTAAATCCCCAGCCCTTTGTATATGCTTTTTAAGGTCTCTGATATAATTCAGTGATGGAGTGCTCGCTTGGCACTGGTGGCTCTGAGGTCAGGCCCTCCCTTCTAAGCCAGGCAGGCCTATGTGCACAAATAAATAAACCAGAAAGAAACTACAAATAAAGCAGGAACGAACAACACTGATTCCCATCTCTTGGTGAGAGACTGGGAAGTAAAGTGTTGTTGTCGATCACTGCTTCCTACCTGGGTTTCTCCCTGGAGAATTAAAGGAGCAGGAAGAGGGGCAGGCTTAGGACTTAAAACTGAACCTGTGTGGTGTCTTCTATCTCTGCGGCAGGGCAGGTGCACAGGAAATGCCCCTCTGTGAGGCTCAGGTCCAGCAGCCTGACTTGACCTCAGAGAGGCAGCGAGCAAAAGGCGCTCACTCCACTCACTCCGAGTGGGCTTCAAATCAAGACTTCAAAGTCTGTGAATAAGCGTGACTCTGATTTTATAATGAAGAAGGAGGGAGGGAGGGAGGGAGGGAGGGAGGGAGGGAGGGAGGGAGGGAGGGAGGATTTAAATGTTTAAAGTTAGCCATGGAAGCTGGTTGTTGAACTGATGCTTTGGCAGAGATGATAAACTCTAGAGCAGACATCGCTGAAGAGAAGGCCCACGTGCGGTAGAACTCAGATGTTTGTGTCAATTTCTAAAACATGCGTGCAAGAGTGGTTGATCCAAGAGAGGATGGTAGAAAGGCTCCAGTGCTGAGCTCATGGAAGGTTCTGGGAGAGGCGAGTGGAGACCCAAAAACTGTATTAATTTAGCCCGATGAAAACTGGGATAATGGAAGGCGTTCGTGAGATCTCAGATCGAAGCTGTTCTTAGTATTAAAATCAACATGTAATTAAAATACGGTGTTAAAACTGCAGAATATTGGGAGACAACAATCCTTCAGTAGACTCTGGGAGTTCGGAACCTCTTCTACACTGAGATCTTTGGCAAGGTCTCTGATGGGGGCCTGGGAGCAAGGGCCCTTCCTTATTATTCGTTGTTTCTCCATCATCGCTGATACTGTCGACACCGGCTCATTTCACAGTAGGGCAAGCCTGCTTCTAAGGTGTGGCTTCGGATTTACCTGCAGAGCAGAAACTGTTAAACAGCACTGTTCACGCACTGTATGCCTTTGGACAAGTCATCTGATTTATCTGGATGACGATGCTTTCTTTATCCACTCCCTCCGCATTGGTGCACGATACCCTGATGTACAGTAATTCCAGGAACTGGAAAGTACACGAACAGGGATTCACGTTACTTGGTTTTAGGACCGAGTGCAAGCTGTAGTTCCCGAACTCTTAAAAATGTATACATTAGTTTCATGCTCAAAATTTCATTAAAACACCAAAAATATTTGGAAAGCCACCAGACAAGCTAGACAGAAACTATTTGGTGTGCCTTTCTAATAGATATGCAAAAACAAACCAGCTGGGGATGAGCGGGATGTATTCAGCAGGAGAGAACAACCCGACACATCCCACACTTGCATTTATTTCTGTCTCTGTACCTTGACGCTCACCATGCACCTGGCGATTACTATGGCCGTGTAGCCGTTTCTGCTTTGCCCATATCTGGCTTATCTGTGGTAAGAGTTCACTTGTGAGCAGCATACTACTTTACCTCTATACATTCGATGAGATTCTCCTGACATAAAGGCTAGTGGAAGATGCCCATTAGCCCCATAACACCAGGTACCAAATGGTGATCCCATTCCCCCAGGTGGTCAAACACTACTGGCCCCTCTAACCCAAAGTCAGACCCCATAGGGACAGTTAGTAGAAAAACCTCTTTGAGCCACCTGGGAACTCCTCTCCTGTGACCTGTATGTTTTAAAGACAATAGTTCCGTTCTCTAAGAGGCCCCTTCAGGGCCTTGTTTATTCTTCTGTCCCTGTACTAAAAAGTAGGTCGCTACTTCTAAAGGTTTTATTAGACTCGACTTGACACTTTAGCTAAGTTTTTTGTGAGTTTTGCAGAACAACCTTTCTCTGCAAAGTCTTCATCAGCTGTTAATGGTTTTCCCAATCAGCGCAAAATGGTGACTCTCTACATTCTAGCATTTCTTTTCCCCTGTGCCTAAACCCTCCTACCATTAAGTCAGCATGAACTAAATTCCCTCCTGGAAAAGCCTAGTCTTTCTGCTCCTTTGACTGCCACTTGTCAAAGAAGAAATTTACATCACCAAGTGTGTTGACCGGTACACACCTGTAATCGCAGCACTCAGGGCTGAGGAGGAGGAGGAGGATTCCGAGTTTTAAGCCAGCCTGGGATATCCATGAGATTCTGTTTCAAGGCAGTCAAAAGGGAAGGGAGGGAAGGGCATCATACTTAGAGACTGATTTATAGTTCCCATCATAGTATGGACTAAGATTGGTTTGGTTTTCTGTCTTTGAAGGTTACTATGGGCTCACTGATTTTTAATGCACGTATTATATTATTTTAAGAAAATAATATACAACTCCAAAACATAATTTTTAAAAATTCATAGTTTGTATTTAATTTGGTAAGACAAAATGTAGTCTAAAAACTACATCTGAGAGCAGATAGAGGGAGGCAGGGGTAATCAGTAAAGGAATTTTTAATACTGTACCTTATTAGAGATCTCTAACCTTTTTTTTTTAAACTTATGAGATGCTCTTTTCTGAACGTCTCTGAGTACCTGAACAGAGTCTAGCTGAAAACAAAAAATGTCAAAGAGGCACATTTAAATTATTCTCAAAATCAATCAAAAATAATGAGGTGCTGGGAAAAAGTTGTATCCTTGATAATTACATCTATCAGTATCAGAAAACAAAGGAGAACAATCGGGAAATGACAGTCCTGCTCTAAAGTAGCTCATTTAAAAAGGCTAATGAAAAAAAAGGTCTCTTTTAGAAATGGGGCTAAATTAGCATTTCAAGTAAATTGACAACCTAAGCGTTGATCAAGGCCAATCTGGGGCCCAAACAATGGAACTTCTGTTTCTACTTCACCTGCTTTTAAGAGAAATTATCTCACTTGACTTTTTGTTGTTGTCTTTGATATAAGTGGAAGCAATTGTCCTGGGGGAGGTGACAGTCCTCCTGGGGGAGGTGACAGTCCTCCTGCACTCTGCAGCATCCGGTCACCCTCAGGCATGGAGCTTCATGGGGTTCTGTTTATCCCTGTGACTGAAGGAAGATGATCTTGTTGGAAAGTCGTGGACAGACTATTGAGCAGTGTCCCTGTTCTCAGACCAAGAAGGGGATTGATGTAACTGTCTATTAGACAGGGGATTCATCCTGTTCTTTATAGCCACAGCCTAGGTTTGGGACCAATGGTTGAAAGCTGGGGGGAAAGGAAGATTTGGCTCTAGAATTAGGGTGAATCCTTGGTAACCCCAGTTATACAGAGCTCCCCCAGGATCAGGGCCACAGGCTAGCTCTGTGTGCTCAGAGGGTGGTGTGCAGGTGCACACTGACCTCAGACAGTTAGATAAGAATCTATTGTAATGACTACTTTATAGCCATTCCAATTTACTATTCTAAATATTGGAAGGTGAAAATGAATTTTATACCACAGCGTTCGCAGGGACGCTTGTAGCACAGCCCGATTTGCATGGCCTGTCTTTGAGGAAACTGGCGGTGGGGGGAGGCCGAGCTAGGTGAAGCATCAGTATTTAGACATTATGGTGCCTTGTTTTGAATTTCTGTCTGGCTGCAGATTTGGGCACATGTAGATATGGTCATGGCCGTGTCGATATAGAACAGAAGATGGCATTTTAGACACCGAGAGGATGTAGAGAATTAGCATGTGAATTATCAATACTGACACACACGTATTCTTTTCACGAGAGAAAACTTACAGGGGTCTTTAAATGTGTCAGTTAATTTTGAAGATAGCCATAAGTGCTGCCACTTTATTACCTTGGCTTTTCAAGTGACTTTATTCTTTATTAGTGGACGAGAAGGAAAAAAAAAGCCCTTAGTACTTTTGAGCACCATCCTCATCAGTCATAATTTTTGGAGACAGTTTCCGACATGTTCCGTGTTTTACTGTGCTAACAAGAGAAAAGGCTAGCCATTAAGTTTATGTTTCTTTGTTTTTCAGCAAGGTCACATATCAGGAATGATGCTTGAAGTATGCTAATAAACAATATATAATGTAGGTCATCAGGGAGTAAGAAATATTTTCTAACTAGTTCTAAAGGGAAATAGAGTTACAAACGGGATGAATGTTATTTACACAGCACGTGTCGCTCTATATGTCACCGTCAAAGGGGCTTGTGAACAGCTCCATGCAGTAAATCCTCCTCCTTGATTGTCAGGGTGTTGGAAGCCCTGGTTAGATTTAGACTCAGTCCACTGGATTCTAATGTGCATCGAGTAGTGGGTTATGTAGACCTGTGCATTGGAGACGCGCCTGAGCCTTTAGGGTTGCTAGGCATACTGTCCCTTGTTGTAGGAGAAAATACCATGTAGATTATAACAATTATGAAATAGTTACATTTGTGGCATTTATCCTTTGTGATCTCAAGTGAAATTACACTTAGTTTCATACTTAACTTTATTTTTTATGCCCCGAACAACTTGAGCTCCTCACAATGCATTATAATTTACGACCCATATTAACTTATGACTCCTGTTTCATATTAGTACCTGTAGCAAAACGTGTTATGTGAAGCCAAGTGAAATGACAATCTGCAGGAATTATTACAACCAGGCATCACGTGCACACTTTTACAAGTGTCATTTCCCCCCGTTTACAGGTGCACTATACCTTATTTGTTTATTTCATCGTAGCAGATTTCATTTTTTAGAACGCTTTTTGATTGTAGATAACCATATAGTGCAGAGGGATGTGTGATGGTGCAATCTGTAGGACACCCTCAGTTCTTTAAGCTCTACATCCACCCCACATGCATCGAAAGAGAATCGGTCTTGAAGACAGGAAGCCACACTGCGCACTTCATCTGAGATTTGAGTGACGTTACTTCTCCTCCCGTTCCTGTGCCGCAGTGGCCTCAGGCATGTCTGAGGCCCTGTGTGGATGCCCTAAACTATATCATAAATACTCTGCTCCATCTATTTCACTGGGCTGTGGTGTTTAATCTGCAACCATTTCCTAAGAGAAAGTACATATTTAAACGAGAGGAATTAGAATCTCAAAAGCATTACCTACACTTCAGACTTTGCACAAAAAATACCTCCTTATGAGAATGATTAGTTTTGATTGTGTGTGTTTTGCCTGCGTGTATGTCTGTGCACCACGTTGGTGCTAGTTGCCTGTGGAAGCTCCCCTGGAGATGAGTTACAGGGTCGTGGGTGTTGGGAACTGACCCTGTGTCCACTGCTCAGCCACCTCTCCAGCCCCATTGTCTAAAACACCGTGAATTTTAACTTACTAGTCATTTTACTTCCACACTTCTGGGAGCAAAACTACCATGATTTTAGTCAGAACTAAAGCGTGTCTGATACTTAAAGGCATTGATTTTTGAAACTGAGCCATGTATTGTGAGTATTTTTAACACTCGAGTCTATTTTTGAGCTTAAGAGCATTTATATTATTTGTTATCATTATTTCATAATGTGGGGCCTTTGTTCCTCCTAAGTGGAATAGCTTGTAGTGTAGGCTGTCAACTCTCAATGTCTCGATAAGAAGCTCATGGTCCTGTGTCGGGGAAATCCACAGAATGTTAATTAGCCACATAGACAAAAACCAACATCTTGGGAAGACCGTTCTGTGGTCAGGTTTTTTTTTTTTTTTTTTTTTTTTTTTTGTCCCCCTCTGGTTTGTGTTGGGTGGGAGCATTCATTTATGCACGTGTGTCTAAGTAACCATGGTCCTCCTTGTTTTCTCAGAAGAAGACCTACCAGTGTATCAAGTGTCAGATGGTTTTCTACAACGAGTGGGACATCCAGGTTCATGTGGCAAATCACATGATTGGTGAGTGAGATCCACCCCTTACTACTCCTGTTTTCCTCACATGTGTGTACATCAGTGCCTATGTAATTAAACAGCATTAAGGATGAATTAATTGTTCCGCCATCAATGCTTTACCTAGGTGTGATTGATTTTTTTTTTTATTCCTCTTATTAGACCTGGTAAGGCATTAGCGTGTTTTATTTTCTGCAAGGGCTAGTTTAGACTTCTGCAGAGGATTATCTGCGTTCTGCCAGTCAAAGCACAGGTGATTAGCAAATTAAACTTGTAATCATTTTTGCATTATTGAAAGCTAACAGGAATGGTTAATGAACTGGATGCTACCTTTCCATAGAGTTTTACACCATTTAATTTCAGGAGTTGTTATGATAATAGCACTGCTGTGTGTTGCTTAAGCATCTTTGTATCAAAATCCAAAGTCGTGAGTTTTGTGATAGGGAAACATAAATAATTTAAATTGCCATAAAATAGTTTTATCACTATGGTTTCAGCAGCCTGCAAATAATCACGATCATAAAAATCATGTAAAGAATTCAGGAATCAGTTTTTTATTTCCCATCAAATTTTCCACAGATCTCTGTAGAAGTGGATAGGGAGAAGACCTCTGAAGTCACTCCAGGCCAGTGACTTTAGGGTCGTGCTCCTATTAGATAGGCTGGAACTAAAGCAACAGCTTCTCCACTTATTCATGGTGCCCCATTATCCGTTCAGTCCTCAGGGGTTACTGCCTGGTTTTTGTTTTTTAATTTGATAATCACTTAGTAATCATGCTAAGAGTTTTACCAGCCAATTAAACTTTATCAAGCACATCTTTTGCTACTAATAAAATGACAATCACTATTATTGTGTTCTATTTTTGCTACTCATTTATGTTTTTATACTGTGAGGGGTTTTTATTTATTTCATAATTCTTGGTGTTTTATAAATCCACAAATAAATGCGATATAATATTTTATAGTCCAGTTAACCTTCTATTCAGCTAACAGAAACTTTGTAAGGTAGGAAGGCAAATTCAGCATGGAATTTGTTTCCAGGGGGGCTATCTTGTATTTCACAGCAAGGACCAGAGCTCTAAGTAATTCTATTCTAGGGTTACCCCAGCTGCCACCTCTGCTCAGGAAAGCTCACCATAACAGAACTTGCAACATTGTTTTTACTAAAATTCAAGAGCATGTAGGAAAAATTAATAACTTTTCAATAGCCTTAAGTTTTTTTCAAGACTTTTTGGACAATTGTTACTGATAAAAAAATAAATAAAAGTGGTTGACTGCAACGTACAACATATACATGACGCTTGAACTATTGATCATTTCATGTCTCTATTTTCTATGTTTAAGTATGAAGATTATTAGTAATGTCTTACGCCTTAAAGTAATATATTCTTCACCATGGCAGGATAGTATTCAAAGGTCTTCTTAAGCCCTCAGAAGATAATCACATGGAAGGGATTCAAAGAATGCTCTCTGCAAATTGCCTCCTGTTCAAATCCTGGAAAAAAAAAAGTCCATGTGAATTTCCACAATTGGTTCCCCTCTTCCTCCTCCCCCCCTCCTCCTCCTCTTCCTCCTCCTCCTCCTCTTTCTCCTCCTCCTCCTCCTCTTTCTCCTCCTCCTCTTTCTCCTCTTCCTCCTCCTCCTCCTCCTCTTTCTCCTCCTCCTCCTCTTTCTCCTCTTCCTCCTCCTCCTCCTCCTCCTCCTCCTCCTCCCCCTCCTCCTCCTCCTCCTCCTCCTCCTCCTCCTCCTCCTCCTCCCCCTTCTGCTCCCATTAAGAGAAAGGGGTAGAAACACTGAACGGTTCCTTCCAGACGGTCCCTGTCTGTATTTACCTGTCTCTGTCTCTCCATCCTTGCTTGGTGGCAGCAGTCACAGACTCTGCCTCATGTCACTGGTTTCAGTAGCCTCAACCTTCAAGCTTTCTAGCTACAGAAAAAGGTGTAGTGAGTCCTGCGCTTCCGTGCAGACCCCTTCGATGTACATTCGGCCTCTGGGTTTCTGATTTACCCAGCATGCACTTGAGCGTGGAGGAGGCATCTCGGCTGCCGGGTTAACACCTTTGCCACAAGTGGGATCTTGACTGAATTTCTGCCATTGACTCACCCCGGCCATCCCCCACCTTCTCTGTCCCCTTCTCTTCCTGGTTCTCTTGCATTCCTCCACTCCTTCATTAGCGCCCTCCCAAGTCTCCCTTCTCTGTAATAGTGGATTCGCGCGACACTCACCTCCCCTTGGGATTTGAGCATTTAACAATTCACCTTCTGTCAGAAACGCAGATCCCTTTCCTTTTCACGGAGGGCCCGCTTATTTAATATTCAGGGTATTTTTTAATAATAAGCTATCTGATTCTCTTGCACTCGAGGCCTAAACAAATGAATAGCATCCACTTAATTGCTCTGCCTGTTGACCAGGCATCCAAGTTCTTAAACTCCATTCTCCTTGTTAATATCTAGAGAGAGAATGTGGAACAGGAGGGAGTCGCCAAGGCTAAGATGCCCCTTTTTAAAATCCCAGTGTGATACTTAGTCTTTCAAATGAGGCAGGCAGCATTATTTTGTTGGCTAAAATACCTCCATTGAGGCTAGGTATTTTTAGATTGTGTATCTGTGTGTATTTTTTATCTAATAAAAAAATAATCTGAACTAGACATTTAGTAGGGGAAGAGGGATTAGGGACTGTCTGAAAGCCTCTCACTCTGTTAAAAGGGTGGGTGGTGTTTCATAGCTTTCATTTTGCAATAAGTCTGGAGGAAGGGCCCTGACTCCTGATAGAAATGTGGCCTGCTGACGCTTCAAGGAGCTGGGACTCAAAAGCCCCCTATGCCACACATCCTCTGCCTTTTTCTGGGGAGCACCTATGCTTTTTAAGTAACCTCTAAGCCTTTTCTTTCTGAATACACTGGTTTCATGCTGTTGGTGAGAGACATTTGAGAAAGGAAATTTACCAGGGGCATGAGTGCTGTTTGCAACAAGGTGTAGATACATGATCTCAGGTGCGTGAGTAAATACTTGACAAAAACATAATTCCCATTTACCACATTTTGACATGTTTTGCATATTTATGAATATATTATATATGTGTGTATATATGTATGTATACCCACACATTCAGACCAATAATTCCTTAATTAGTTAGGGGATTTTTTTTTCTTTGCACACATATACTCAGAGAATGAGGGAAAGGCTTGGGGGGGAGGGAGAGAACCATACAACATTTTAACACCTTTCCTAGAACAGGTTAATGTCTGTGCAGATGAGAATTTTTTTGTCTTCTTTTGTTCCTTTCACACAGTCTTTGTTCATTTTTTAACCATAAAGAAGCCATTGTGCACCATGACTTTTAATGCATATCTGCCTTTCTCTTTCTATCGAGTGGTAAAGATTTATTGTTATTTTCCTCTGTGAAATTTCTGGTTACTATTATTTGGTACATATTAACAACAAAGAGGTGGGACCAGGAAATCTAAATGTACTTAAGCCAGCAAAGGGATTGCCTCATATAAAATTACGAGGCTCACCCGTAGTAGAGTAAATCTGTAAGTGCTCGGAATAAAGGGTTGTTAGGCATGAGATGAGATAAAGAGATTCCGTTGCCAAGAACTGTTTACGAGGAGTTTAATTTTTTCACTCTGATAATTCTTGACCAATAATTACCAGCCTCTAATTATCTATTTTAGTTAGAAAGAAATTCTGTTCACTATGGAGGTTGGCACTGCCACTACTAACACATAAATCCCTAAAGAGAAGAATGTGTTCCAAACAGCCACAAACAACTGTCTCCAGAACACAGTGAGCGAATTGTGAGTGGCTGGTGAGAGGCAACCAGCAGTATGCTCACCACGAAGGGCCAGTCAGCCTGACAAAGAAAGGACGGAGGGGGAGAGGGGCCATTATCCTTGGAATGGATTGTTGGAGCCTCAGACTTCAGAGAGAAGTAGAGAGCATGCCGTGGCCATTTCTAGCCCTCCCTCTGTAGTTTGTAGATGGATGATGAAGGACTGCACACACATCACATACCTATGGATTACTTTGAAACATCTACTTAGAAATAGCTTGTTTTCATTTCATTTATCTCTTCATGTTTTTACAAGATTGTATTATAATGATTGCATGTAAGGAACCAGAATATCCCGTCTCATAAAAAAAAACAGACTGGAAAAATTCAGACTTGCTAATGTGTTTATCCTTGAAGGTCAAGCATGACCCTAGCTAGCATTCTAGGGAAGAAAATATGTTTATCTCTTAGAGAAGCAAACATGGAATTCGGTATATTTAACAATAGCTGACCTGAAAAGAGCTGTGCAAAGATGTTCTGTTTTGATCCTGGTCTCAGATACTTGGTATCTTATGGATAATTATTTTCAAGACCATGAAGAGACTCAACACTTATACAATGCATGCAGGAATATGTGTAGCCCATGTGGTACGGAACATGTGCTATGTATCACCAATGTCAAGACAAAAAGAATGCATAAATCAGTTTAGAAGAATTCAGTGAAACTCTAGCCTGTTCTTACAGTAACTGACACTCATGCCTTACAGTCTGTCTGATGCCCAGCGTGACAGAGGGTACGCCTCCCCCTTCTTTACAAGGTGGCTTGTTTTCTAACTGGTCATCAAGGCTTGGTGTAGAGTTCTGTGCCACCTCTGAAACACTTCAGCTCGAAAGCTCTTGCTTTAGAATAGAGAAAAGCTAATACATTGGGTTCCAGAATAGGTTTTGATTTTACTTGACTCTGAGAGAAATAAAATATTTTGACCTTTGCATAAAAAGTCAATGAGCTATACTTTAAATTCTCTTCTTCCATTGGCAGTTATAAAACTAATGAATAAAAATGAATTTGCCATAATGCGTATAGGTATGAGTATATGCAAGGGGTGTGTGTGTGTGTGTGTGTGTGTGTGTCTGTGTGTCTGTGTCTGTGTGTCTGTGTGTCTGTGTGTCTGTGTACGTGAGAGAGACCATGTATACCGTCTTAAGGAATATAAAGTCATGGAGATTCTTTGGAGCCATGATTTACATTCACTCTTAAATGGGGCTATTGGATTTAAAAATTCTTAATTTGATCACCAAAAAATTCATGGAATTAAGAAATCAAGCATTTGATGTTGCATATGAGGAAGCACTGGCTTATTTCATCAAGAGCTGGATTAAAAAAGATGAAATCTGGGCACTTTAATGGTAAGAGAAAGCTACCCTCATGTGGGCAATGCTGGCTTATTTGAAAAGCCCATAAAGGGTTTCTGCATGGGCCATACAAAAGGGGTACTTTCTCTTTAATAGCCATCTGTACAGGAGAGATGAGAAGTGGGCCAGGTCATCTCTCCTCAGCTGTCACGATATTAACGTAGGTAATGGAGCAAGCTCAGCGTTCTGCTGGGTGTTGTTTTTCATAGATGTTCATCGATTTACACAGATAATTCTATTTATTTCTTAGAGTTGGTCCAAGTGAGCCAGGCAGAATAACAAACACCAAGGCATTTCAGATGACTTTATCTTTGTTTATAACGTTAACTTTTGTCTAAAAAAAAAAATGGTGTCACACCTACTGTGCAGATGGCCGCGTGATCTGTAAGCCAGCCAAAACATTTAAACAAATGTGTGATCTGGGGATAGATTAAATAAAGGATAAAGTGGAGTGTGGGCCACAAATTCTAATAATCAGATAATTTTAAGTTGTGTGCAGTGTTGAACCACGGCCACAGCGATAGCTATGAGAGCTTGCCAATGACAGCAAGGTGCCGTATAGATCTCAGGATGGAGTCCGTGGCCTGGTAGGCCCCAGTTTCAGAACCACACGTTTGCTGTACAGCTGGCTGCTCTGTATGGGGACATCAGATAAAACTTATGGAAAATGAAGTGTTATTGCTTAGTCTGAAATTATTCAGAGAGGGAATTTTCAGACAGTAGCTGAAAACAGAATTCATGTTACCAATGAAGCGGACTGTAGATATGAAGAGGCTTTAATTATCTGCGCAATTTAACAAAAATTCAAGATGTATTCAGAAAGGACGGCCAGTAGTAGTATAGCTCTGCAGTTTGCCGAGAGCAGAGGGCTGTGGGAACTTCCCGAGCCTTATCTACTGTCAGCCTTCCTAAAAGCAAGGACAGCGGAAAAGAAAGGTACCTTCTGGAATAAGAGGGGGAGTCTTCATGAGCTCAGACGAATTGTTTGCAGTCACAGGGTTCAAGAGATTCAGAGTGACAAACTTTGCACACGGCCCCTGCTTGGTGTTATTAAAACACAAATCACCATGTTTATTCCTGGGTTTAGCAGCCATGGCTTACAAGAGGAAAAGGTATTAGCAGTTAGTGTAGTGTCTGACTTACTAACCCCAAAGAACATCTCCTAGACATTCCTTATGTTAATTTTCTGAAAAAAAGAAGATTTTCCTGAGCCTGTAGACAGACCCCACATTTCAATTTCCTGTCACCTTTTAGGACTTGCTGCCCTTTGCAGGGCCACATTAACAGCCTAGCTCTCAGGCAGAATGTCTACCGGCCTGGCCTCTAAAGTGGGTATGGGCAGTGCCATGCCCTGCTTCAGAGTCTCATTTTCTCCTCGCCCTTGATTTCTGTAGTCAATGCCACATGAAGTTTGCAGAACATTTCTGAATGGAGGCTTGGGAATTCATCCGTTCGACGCGAGCATACTCACACACAGGCACGCTCATGTGCACACCACTCGTATGGATCTTGACCTATTTCCACAGGATCCAACCGCACCCAGCCAAAGAAAAGGTCTCTGATGACCCATTTAGACGGTTATTTCTTAGTTCCAGGGCCATTGATAGCAGTAAACAAAGGAGCGGAGAGCCAATATGGAGAGTGGGTGTCGAACTTCAGCTGCTCATACTGTTGCACTTGGAGAGCTGACGGGGTTTCGTAGGTCACCTTTAGAATTATGCCTATGACAGCAGTAGCTACCTGCCAAGATTGCAAGGTATCTCACGGCTCTCAGGATGGCGCCTGTGGCCCGGTAGGCCTCAGTTGGAGGGGTACACATTTGCTGTACAGCTGGCTGCACCGTATGGGGCAGCCGTGTGGGCTGTTAGGGAGCTGGAAAGGAGACAAGCATGAAATTTCTTCTAACCCCAACTCTGTTTTTCTGTACTGTTGGCTGCTTCTCAGATCCTTGACAAAAAAACCAATCAGGCACCCTTTAATCCGCCTGTGATTACCACTGGTATAAAAAGAGAAGCATAATGAGGAAAAATGCCTCGTTTTGTTGCCTTCAAAAGCCAACAAATTGGAGTTAACTTGACAGGAAGTGGCTTAATAATTAGATTATTTATTTATTCCTGACACATATCCCCCTGTTACTAGTCTCAGGAGACCCTGTAGATGCTACGATTTTCAAGCTGCCATTACTTCGCTGTCTTCTGCGAACAAAGAAGCTACTGTCTATCAGTCAATTAAATGCAGTCTTTAAGCAGAGGCTGCGAAGTCCTCAATGGAGAGAGCCCAGGGACACTGTGGCTGATGATTCCTTTCTCTGTACTGTACATCACTCTCTGAACGAAGGTCCCCACAGAGACGGAACAAAGTCATGCATTAAAATATCACTTGTTGATTTGTTTGCTAATGAAGAGCCATTGGACTGTTTGTGTATTTCTGTGGCAAAATTGTTGATAAAAGGGCCTACTTGCAAGCCTATCTCGGTTCATCTGCCCGGGTGCTTGTTTAAGAGTTATTAAAATTAAAGTCAACAAACAGCAGAGTTGGGGGTGGGATCTCTGTGATGACAAGTATCCTCTCTCTTTCCATCCAATTCAGCCCACAAAGGGAAGCATGGGCCAACAGTGTCACAGCAGTGGCTTTGAGGTAACACACACACACACACACACACACACACACTCACACACACACACACACACACACACACACACACACACACACACACACACTTTGTTTTCTCTTGTAGACGAATGCCCTTTCTCAACGTTTAGGATTGCTACCTTTCGAGAATGAGACGTTAGTATCTCTTTATGCTGATAATCTGTCAACCCCCCCTCCCCTTTCCCTGCATATTGAAAGCTATTTCTCTATTGGTATAGGTAACTATTTCTCTAACCTGAATATTCCTAGAAGTTTTAGAAAGGAGCTAATAAAAGTGACCAAGGTAGGTCAGAAGCAGGACCCTAGCTTCGTGTCCTGAACAGAGCTGTGTCTTTGTGCCTCTGTCTCTTCTGGTGTTGTCTTTCTCCTTTTTCTTTCTTCTGCAATATTTTATGTGCATGTCGGTGGTACAGAAGTTTCCTCTAGACTCAGTGCCAGTGCCTTACTGCATTCCTTATTTCTTCTTGCCTCGAGTTTGCCCATCTTTGGTACACTCCTGAGTTTCCATTAAATGCCTTGGTGGTTGGAATGGACAGCTGAGAGACTAATCTAATCTGCAAGACTAGAGACCCATCTGAGCTCGGAAACTTAAATAATATTATGACAGCCCTCTGATGAAATATTTAGTTGTGGCTCAGCCACTGAAAGAGATTATACATTTGGAGTTTAAACCGGGGCCCCTGGACTTTGCCAAGTGTTTCTCTCTGTTGCACCAGGCTTTGTAAGGAGCATTCGAGAATTTAACTCTAGCTTTCACAGTCGTCGGACCACAGGCTGTAAAGCGTGAATTCAGACATTGCCAGGTTGCTGTGTCTCCTCTCCCCACCCTGTTATTCCAACTCATTTGTTAGAAAAAGCTTAGGTACTCGGAGGTGTTCTGTAATAGAAAATGAATTTGAAACCCTTTCATTAATTGGTGATTAATATGTTTCAGGATTAGTTTAAGCAGAGCTCTACCTCCTGCCCAGTCAAGTATGTTCTGGTTAATATCCAATTATCTGCACCTTCGTCGTTATTATGTCTTAATATTTCGGATATGATACCAGAAACTTGAGAGTCATGCTAATGAGGAGCATAGAGCAAGAATTAACCAATGACATACTCAATGATCCTTGGTGAAGAGTCTCTCTCCTTCCCCCGAACACATTGCTTCGGCGCCCTGTGAGCCCTGACTGAGAAGGCAGACTTCCAGCTACAGCAGGCGAGAATTAGAAAATCAATCCTTCTCCCTTTTAAATAATGTGATCTCGAATTTGCATCGCGTTCACCTCAAACCATTGTTTTATTTCATTTCTCGGAGGATAGCATAGGACTTGGCGAACCTATTTGTGTTTCCCAGATAGGAAACACTGCATTCCTTCACCCCGCCCTCTAAATAAGCTGCACGAAGTCATGCCTCCAATGGATGCTTAATTCAGGCTAATTTGCTGTCCCTGTAATATTTCACCAAGGAAACATGTTTCCCTGCCAATCCTTTATTCCCTTTCTCCAAGACACAGTGTCACGCTGTAGACCGGCCACACCTCCATTCAGTGTTTTTTTTTCCTCCAGGTCCATTCACTTGTGAGACATCTGATTTAGTCCCAGGAGCTGTCGCTGCTGGGGTGGCTTGTGCCTGGTGTTGCCGTGTGGTGGCCAGTGTCATTGGGTGGTGCCACCGTTGTCCTGTGTGTTACTCTTCCTATGCTGTAACAAAGCCACATCAGTAATTGCAATGAGGGGTGATTGTCACACAGGGATCCCACTATGCCTTGGGGTCATTTGAACCATGTTATCCTTTCTATTGTTACTATTACTTATCATCTTCTTGACTCCCTCGCTGCACAACTTGCTGTTGGCCACCAGTGCACCGTGGAGGGGAATCTTGAAGAACAAGGGAGACTCCACTTTTCCTTCTCTGAGGAACATACCAATACCATTCAATTCCAAAACCGGCTAGTGCAGGCTGCCTCTGGGGTTCTTCACGGAGCCCGACTTTCTTGAGTTCATGTACAACGTTCTTTCCCTCAGCTACTGCAAAGAATGAGGCGGTGAGGAGGAGAGTATGGTTTCCCCACATTGTATGCACCATGTCACTAACCTATACCAAATGGGTGGCCCTGAGCAGCCTGAGGTGCCCCTCCCCAAAAACCTTTTAGTAATTTACAAAAGGCATCTAGAAGGCATAACTGTTTCAACACCAGGATTTCATGTTCAAGATTTTTATAATACTCCTTAAAACAAAGAAATTATTACCCCAACCTGTGGCTGAACACAACTAACTCTGCCTTTGCCTCTCTGTCTCCTCACTGCACTGTCTTTCTCCTTTCTCTTTACTTTACATTGTTTTATTTCCGTATCAGGAATGCTCCGTGTTTTCTCGAGATCACACCTCAGTCTGTCCCTGACCCAGGTTTGCAGTGTGCAGTTCCCATCTCAGGTATACTTTCCCTTTTGTAGTAAATACTGTAAATGTTTTTTTTCCCTTTTTTTCTGATCCCACCTGTGCTCTCTACAAACTAATAACCAACTTGGGGTGGACCCAGGAATCGTGTGCGCTCAGCGAAAGCACTGTGAAGACAGTTTTAGCCTCTGAACAGTTGTGCAGCAAGTTTTTGGTGTCTGCTAATCTCTTTGGTGTCATGAACCTGGTTCGTATCTTTGACCATGTTTCTCCCAGCTCTGAGTATAGCTGATTTTCTTCCTTGGAGGCTATACAGCATCCAAGTTAAAAACTGGACTGAGAACTGACACACCTTCAATTGAACCATCAAGTCTTTTAAAACTGCCTGGCCATGACGCCAGTCTCAGGCTGTCCAGCCATACACACTTCCGATTGTGGGCCAAAGAGCATTGATTTTTAGCTGTCATTTCTAGGGCACATACTGCAGGATTGAAATTTAAGCCTTAATCCACTCAGGAATGCAATTAATTTTTAATGTACAGTAATACTAATTGAAATGGCTTGAATTTAAGTCACCGCAAGACATTTTCAAAAGCAAGTGTCTCCACTCAGGACTAGAGGAACAGATGATCATTGTCACGGTGTTTGCTGAGGAAATGTTCGTTCACTCTGCAGGTCTCCGGTTGAAAGGCAGTTTCTTTAAATTGCAGGATAATTTGTATTTCTAAGAAGAGAGCTCTGGTTTTGGGGGTGGGGTGGAATTCCTACTTTATAGCCACTGTTAAAGAGCAAATGTTAATTTTTCAATGTATAATTTAGCAAGAAATATTTAAACAGGTTTGCAAAGCTAATCTTAATGTGCTGAGAAAGACCTTGGCAACAGCTGCAAATGAAGTCACTCTCCAGCAATGCCACAGTCCACACTGAGATGTATGGACATTGTGTCTGGTAAATTTCACTGCGTGATGTATTTTGTATTTGTGAGATCATCATAGTTAAAAAGTTTTAATTAAAAGTGCCACAATCAGAATCCTCATTCTAGATGGGCAATCTCATTATATGACTTGGATTTGAGATGTTGTTTCCAGATTTCATGAACGTGGTAATCTGTTTCGTTTCGGCGTGTTTATGTTGTGCTAAATTGACGCTGTATCCTACCTTCATCTCTCCAAAGCTTTAACCCTTACATACTATTTCGAAAAGGCCTTTTAAATCCCTTGTGAGGGTTTTTCTTTTCCTAGCCACAATACGGCAGATTTTTCACAGTAAAAAACAAATAGGTTTTCAGTCATTCTACACTGTAAAAGGTTCTCTGAGCACATTTATCTGCTAGCAAATGAGGACTTTTTAAAATGCATCAGTTCTGATGAATGGGCTTGCCCCGTGTTCAAAACGAACACCAGCATTAAGTTAAAGGAGTGGGGAAGGCTCTGTATATCATCCTTCTACAGCCCTCACATTATAGTATTTAACAAGCCGGTAGCGCTGTTAAATATTTAGCGCAGGTTCCCTCATAACCCCAGCATCTATTCAAATGGGATTTTAAGACATTTCTGCAGCACATAAGTAAAAATGATAACTGAGAACTAGAAGCAGTTGTAGCGCGGCATATTTTCTAAATGAAGTGCAGGCTTGTGTGGTACCAGTGAGTTCAACGGATCTACACCACGAAGCCTAAATCCATTCACAGCCCTGAAACTGGCTTTCATTTGTCTCCTGGCTAAATTGTGGGTGCTGTGGAGATCCACAGAGGACATAAAATTGGCACTGCGGTGTGTTGAAAAGGAAGAGAGCTCACCTATGATCATTCTAAGCCTTGCAAACGTCAGCTGAACGTCATAGTGAACATCTCCTCTGATTTCACTTAGTAAGGGGGAACAAAAAGGAGAACAGGGAGAGAAAAATCAATTGATAATCCGTCCCGTCTGGATTAGCCAATCGCAGTGTGGAGAGTACCCTGAGCTCTGCTAGCATCTGTTTGGGGTGTGCTGTGGCAAATACTGAAATATAAGAAACTGTTGTGGACATATATGGTATGCTTGTAGGTCGCTTCAGGTAATATCTGAGAGCTGTTATTCAAATAATAATTGTTCTTTTAATCTGGAATGCACATTAGTCTGTGAGGGTGCTCTGTGAAATTCTACCGTCTGAAGTCACTGCTGGCGGGATGATGGTGGTAGATTAGAACTCATGCGCACCCTTGCGGCTCCGTCCTGTTGCCAGCTTTGGAGCTATAAGGATGAAGGCTAAGGCTGGCCCCACTTTGTAAGTAGTGTGGCTTGGGGTCTTCCCAGAACCTGTTTGTCCAACTCTAATTTCCCTCCTGTTTCATTTGCAGTCAGAGGCCACAGAATGCATTCAGACTGCACAGACACACGTGCCCTCTGTAAAAGATGGCCTCCTGCTCTTGACAAGCAGGAGCGTAAGACTCCCGACGACGGAGAGGAAATACCAATGTTGTGTCATTGTGTGTATCACACGGGTTGCCCAAGTTGAAGTGTTTCATGGGAGGGAATGGTTAAAGGGGATGGCTTCATGTCCACATGAGGCAGAAGGGAAAGATGGCGAGATGAGCCTCAGGTATAGGTGTGTTTAATATGCAATGCTTGGTGCAGTATGCTGACCTCAGGTTACGAGAGTAGAAAATCCCATTTTCCAGCTTGTTTCAAATGGGGTAAAAATGCTGCTTCAGTTGGTTTATGCTACTCACATTGGGAAAGGTGCTTATACTGTGATAATTATCATCAAGGAATATTAATGTGTTCAGCGTTTGTAACCCAAAACCTCATTATAGCTTAAGCTGTGCATCATCTGTGAAGAGAGCGCTTTGCCAGAACCCGCTCATCACAGGGCTCGCCTCCTGCTCGCTGTGCAGTGGTCAGAGCCCTGCAAGAGGTCACTCGAGCTATTTTTGAAAGATGAAGTTTTGCAGTTTTTTGAATCGCTACCTTCTGTCTAAAGGGCGCCTTGTTTTCTGCCTGGGAACGGCCTTCTTCGTAATGAGTGCATAGGAAAGTGCAAGAAAGAGTAAGGATTCGATCGGTCAGAGGCAGCCGTGCCCCACGGTGTCAGATGTAAGAGGGCTGGCGTGTGTGTTCCATACCAAGATAATTGAAGTGTCTGTGTCCCCTCTTCTGTCACTGAGCGAGGGATGCATTTACGGTGGTTTCCGTCGTGTGGGTGCCCTTGGGTTTCAGATGAAGACGCCCCATTGGGGCTCCACTTCACAGCCCTCTGGCTGGAAAGTGTGTGAGTAGGACTTCAGGGTCAGCCTTCCCTCTCCAAGCAACAGCGTCCTTAATTAGTCTAGGACAATCCTCCATATGAGGCTGAACTGTCCGGATAGCTTCTCACGCATTGAAGACATCTCTGTAATTCGTAGATAGATGTTTTTATGTGTTTGCTTAAAATCACTTGGTGGAGACACAGCCTTGTAAGAAACAGGATCTCTGGGCCTTCCCAATATGTTGGCACTTTATCTGATTAAAAGACCTCCCTTAGTGATCATAGGTGGTTAGTTTGCTCAGAACCTGAGCTCACCTGTGTTGGACGGCTTGCTGCAAGGGAACTTGGTGCCTGTCATAGTGTCACGTGATTAAATCCCATTATTTTCCCCTACTAATCCATCGCCTGTCATTTCCCATAAGTCACCTTGCTCCCTGCTCTGTGTTACAGTTTGTATAGGCCAGGCAGAGAGCAGGGAAGCTCAGCTCTATCAGCCTGTCTGGCTTTGCAGGACTGCTGTGTTTCAGAGGTCAAACTGTGAACCTGGCCTTGCTCCTGGGAGGACTAGAAAAATATGTTTCATAACTTCCCATAGACTTAAGTGAAGAGGAGGAAGGAAAATCATGAAGCCCATAGGCTGCGTTTAGATGAGCTGTTAGGTGGAAATTCATCAAGCAGAAGAGCTGACTGGTGTGGAGGAGGCTCCCTCACCGTGAGGGGTCACTGCCTTGGGTCCAGAACGAGTCCTTGCTGAGGGCTTTGGGGGGCTAGGGTAATCATTCAAATAGCCCAGCAGGCACAGACACACAAGTTGATAATCTCCTGGCAAGTTGCTGAAATGGGAACTTACTTACCTGTTACAATCACTTACATGAAGGAATGCTGACATACTGAGGGCCAGGAATTCACATCCAGCGGCCGCAGGCTGGTTCCTGTGAAAGCAATTTGTTTCGTTGTTGTTGTTGTTGTTTGCTTTTGAAGGCAATGGAACCTTTATTTTATTCTGCAGAGCACTAATGCTACATAACGGATGGATGTCTTGGACCTAAACCAGGCTCTGGGTGGTTGGGGGCTGGAGCCCCGACAGTATAATGCACTGATACCGCGGTGGCACCATTTCTATGAGGTGGAAACTTAATAATCTTTATGAATTTTGAGTAACTCATAACTCCACTTCCTCACCCAAAGATATATTATGAAAAGATTGCTTCTAAATCCTTCAGACATTCTCTGCACTTATGATACATGCCACCCTCTTTACCTTGAGGCGTTAGAAATGGATGTGGCTTCATCTCTTCATAAGAGATAAAAATGTATACTTTGGAAGGAGCAAATTGCATTTCCCTGCTTAAGTTCACTATTTGCACATGGCGTGGGGGATCCAAACGTGAAGGATTGCTTCTGACATTATTTCTCTGCCTCCGATGTCCCAGGCCATTACATTACTATGCTGAGATGCCCTGTCACAGCAGAAATGTGAGGTTGAAAACCTGGAAAGACACTGCACCCTGAGTCCGTGTCATTTGCTGTAACCCTCACTTCTTTAATCAGTCAAATGTTCTGATTTGTCCTGGCGAGGAAGTGGCGATTGAATAGCATGCATCGCTCAAGGAAGTAAGGCCAAGTGCAGGTTTGTTTGGAGACAACAAAGAATGACCGTTTCTAGAGGAAATGGTGTTTCTAAAAGTCCATTTCACATACTTTTAACTTGAACCAAAATAAAATTTTAGTACATAGCCTGCACTCCAGACATAGTGGTGTAAGTTCTAATTCAAACTTTCTTTTTTCTTAAGAAAAGAAATGCTTGCATCTTTCTTTACATGTTGGTGCATGTGCATGTGTATGTGTGTGTGTGTGTGTCTGTCTGTCTGTCTGTCTGTCTGTCTCCAGTAGTGTTCCTTCCCACCACAAGCTCCCTGTGGACTATTCCCTGTTTCGTGTTTGACATGCTCCAACAGCTCAGCGAGCTTGGGCTAACGTGAAATGAAAACTATGGAGCTTATATTGCAATCTGATGTTTGAAAGAAAGATATTGGAATAGGATGTTTTCTGGCTTCGCTCCCTTTTTAGATGTAATTGCTGCTTCATTAGGACTTGGAAGAGTTTCCTGTGGTTAAATTTAATCAAATGGTTCAGAATAACAAACTTG